>NW_026040176.1:145000-174226 GCF_023343835.1 Lagopus muta
TTAGGGTTAGGGTTAGGGTTAGGGTTAGGGTTAGGGTTAGGGTTAGGGTTAGGGTTAGGGTTAGGGTTAGGGTTAGGGTTAGGGTTAGGGTTAGGGTTAGGGTTAGGGTTAGGGTTAGGGTTAGGGTTAGGGTTAGGGTTAGGGTTAGGGTTAGGGTTAGGGTTAGGGTTAGGGTTAGGGTTAGGGTTAGGGTTAGGGTTAGGGTTAGGGTTAGGGTTAGGGTTAGGGTTAGGGTTAGGGTTAGGGTTAGGGTTAGGGTTAGGGTTAGGGTTAGGGTTAGGGTTAGGGTTAGGGTTAGGGTTAGGGTTAGGGTTAGGGTTAGGGTTAGGGTTAGGGTTAGGGTTAGGGTTAGGGTTAGGGTTAGGGTTAGGGTTAGGGTTAGGGTTAGGGTTAGGGTTAGGGTTAGGGTTAGGGTTAGGGTTAGGGTTAGGGTTAGGGTTAGGGTTAGGGTTAGGGTTAGGGTTAGGGTTAGGGTTAGGGTTAGGGTTAGGGTTAGGGTTAGGGTTAGGGTTAGGGTTAGGGTTAGGGTTAGGGTTAGGGTTAGGGTTAGGGTTAGGGTTAGGGTTAGGGTTAGGGTTAGGGTTAGGGTTAGGGTTAGGGTTAGGGTTAGGGTTAGGGTTAGGGTTAGGGTTAGGGTTAGGGTTAGGGTTAGGGTTAGGGTTAGGGTTAGGGTTAGGGTTAGGGTTAGGGTTAGGGTTAGGGTTAGGGTTAGGGTTAGGGTTAGGGTTAGGGTTAGGGTTAGGGTTAGGGTTAGGGTTAGGGTTAGGGTTAGGGTTAGGGTTAGGGTTAGGGTTAGGGTTAGGGTTAGGGTTAGGGTTAGGGTTAGGGTTAGGGTTAGGGTTAGGGTTAGGGTTAGGGTTAGGGTTAGGGTTAGGGTTAGGGTTAGGGTTAGGGTTAGGGTTAGGGTTAGGGTTAGGGTTAGGGTTAGGGTTAGGGTTAGGGTTAGGGTTAGGGTTAGGGTTAGGGTTAGGGTTAGGGTTAGGGTTAGGGTTAGGGTTAGGGTTAGGGTTAGGGTTAGGGTTAGGGTTAGGGTTAGGGTTAGGGTTAGGGTTAGGGTTAGGGTTAGGGTTAGGGTTAGGGTTAGGGTTAGGGTTAGGGTTAGGGTTAGGGTTAGGGTTAGGGTTAGGGTTAGGGTTAGGGTTAGGGTTAGGGTTAGGGTTAGGGTTAGGGTTAGGGTTAGGGTTAGGGTTAGGGTTAGGGTTAGGGTTAGGGTTAGGGTTAGGGTTAGGGTTAGGGTTAGGGTTAGGGTTAGGGTTAGGGTTAGGGTTAGGGTTAGGGTTAGGGTTAGGGTTAGGGTTAGGGTTAGGGTTAGGGTTAGGGTTAGGGTTAGGGTTAGGGTTAGGGTTAGGGTTAGGGTTAGGGTTAGGGTTAGGGTTAGGGTTAGGGTTAGGGTTAGGGTTAGGGTTAGGGTTAGGGTTAGGGTTAGGGTTAGGGTTAGGGTTAGGGTTAGGGTTAGGGTTAGGGTTAGGGTTAGGGTTAGGGTTAGGGTTAGGGTTAGGGTTAGGGTTAGGGTTAGGGTTAGGGTTAGGGTTAGGGTTAGGGTTAGGGTTAGGGTTAGGGTTAGGGTTAGGGTTAGGGTTAGGGTTAGGGTTAGGGTTAGGGTTAGGGTTAGGGTTAGGGTTAGGGTTAGGGTTAGGGTTAGGGTTAGGGTTAGGGTTAGGGTTAGGGTTAGGGTTAGGGTTAGGGTTAGGGTTAGGGTTAGGGTTAGGGTTAGGGTTAGGGTTAGGGTTAGGGTTAGGGTTAGGGTTAGGGTTAGGGTTAGGGTTAGGGTTAGGGTTAGGGTTAGGGTTAGGGTTAGGGTTAGGGTTAGGGTTAGGGTTAGGGTTAGGGTTAGGGTTAGGGTTAGGGTTAGGGTTAGGGTTAGGGTTAGGGTTAGGGTTAGGGTTAGGGTTAGGGTTAGGGTTAGGGTTAGGGTTAGGGTTAGGGTTAGGGTTAGGGTTAGGGTTAGGGTTAGGGTTAGGGTTAGGGTTAGGGTTAGGGTTAGGGTTAGGGTTAGGGTTAGGGTTAGGGTTAGGGTTAGGGTTAGGGTTAGGGTTAGGGTTAGGGTTAGGGTTAGGGTTAGGGTTAGGGTTAGGGTTAGGGTTAGGGTTAGGGTTAGGGTTAGGGTTAGGGTTAGGGTTAGGGTTAGGGTTAGGGTTAGGGTTAGGGTTAGGGTTAGGGTTAGGGTTAGGGTTAGGGTTAGGGTTAGGGTTAGGGTTAGGGTTAGGGTTAGGGTTAGGGTTAGGGTTAGGGTTAGGGTTAGGGTTAGGGTTAGGGTTAGGGTTAGGGTTAGGGTTAGGGTTAGGGTTAGGGTTAGGGTTAGGGTTAGGGTTAGGGTTAGGGTTAGGGTTAGGGTTAGGGTTAGGGTTAGGGTTAGGGTTAGGGTTAGGGTTAGGGTTAGGGTTAGGGTTAGGGTTAGGGTTAGGGTTAGGGTTAGGGTTAGGGTTAGGGTTAGGGTTAGGGTTAGGGTTAGGGTTAGGGTTAGGGTTAGGGTTAGGGTTAGGGTTAGGGTTAGGGTTAGGGTTAGGGTTAGGGTTAGGGTTAGGGTTAGGGTTAGGGTTAGGGTTAGGGTTAGGGTTAGGGTTAGGGTTAGGGTTAGGGTTAGGGTTAGGGTTAGGGTTAGGGTTAGGGTTAGGGTTAGGGTTAGGGTTAGGGTTAGGGTTAGGGTTAGGGTTAGGGTTAGGGTTAGGGTTAGGGTTAGGGTTAGGGTTAGGGTTAGGGTTAGGGTTAGGGTTAGGGTTAGGGTTAGGGTTAGGGTTAGGGTTAGGGTTAGGGTTAGGGTTAGGGTTAGGGTTAGGGTTAGGGTTAGGGTTAGGGTTAGGGTTAGGGTTAGGGTTAGGGTTAGGGTTAGGGTTAGGGTTAGGGTTAGGGTTAGGGTTAGGGTTAGGGTTAGGGTTAGGGTTAGGGTTAGGGTTAGGGTTAGGGTTAGGGTTAGGGTTAGGGTTAGGGTTAGGGTTAGGGTTAGGGTTAGGGTTAGGGTTAGGGTTAGGGTTAGGGTTAGGGTTAGGGTTAGGGTTAGGGTTAGGGTTAGGGTTAGGGTTAGGGTTAGGGTTAGGGTTAGGGTTAGGGTTAGGGTTAGGGTTAGGGTTAGGGTTAGGGTTAGGGTTAGGGTTAGGGTTAGGGTTAGGGTTAGGGTTAGGGTTAGGGTTAGGGTTAGGGTTAGGGTTAGGGTTAGGGTTAGGGTTAGGGTTAGGGTTAGGGTTAGGGTTAGGGTTAGGGTTAGGGTTAGGGTTAGGGTTAGGGTTAGGGTTAGGGTTAGGGTTAGGGTTAGGGTTAGGGTTAGGGTTAGGGTTAGGGTTAGGGTTAGGGTTAGGGTTAGGGTTAGGGTTAGGGTTAGGGTTAGGGTTAGGGTTAGGGTTAGGGTTAGGGTTAGGGTTAGGGTTAGGGTTAGGGTTAGGGTTAGGGTTAGGGTTAGGGTTAGGGTTAGGGTTAGGGTTAGGGTTAGGGTTAGGGTTAGGGTTAGGGTTAGGGTTAGGGTTAGGGTTAGGGTTAGGGTTAGGGTTAGGGTTAGGGTTAGGGTTAGGGTTAGGGTTAGGGTTAGGGTTAGGGTTAGGGTTAGGGTTAGGGTTAGGGTTAGGGTTAGGGTTAGGGTTAGGGTTAGGGTTAGGGTTAGGGTTAGGGTTAGGGTTAGGGTTAGGGTTAGGGTTAGGGTTAGGGTTAGGGTTAGGGTTAGGGTTAGGGTTAGGGTTAGGGTTAGGGTTAGGGTTAGGGTTAGGGTTAGGGTTAGGGTTAGGGTTAGGGTTAGGGTTAGGGTTAGGGTTAGGGTTAGGGTTAGGGTTAGGGTTAGGGTTAGGGTTAGGGTTAGGGTTAGGGTTAGGGTTAGGGTTAGGGTTAGGGTTAGGGTTAGGGTTAGGGTTAGGGTTAGGGTTAGGGTTAGGGTTAGGGTTAGGGTTAGGGTTAGGGTTAGGGTTAGGGTTAGGGTTAGGGTTAGGGTTAGGGTTAGGGTTAGGGTTAGGGTTAGGGTTAGGGTTAGGGTTAGGGTTAGGGTTAGGGTTAGGGTTAGGGTTAGGGTTAGGGTTAGGGTTAGGGTTAGGGTTAGGGTTAGGGTTAGGGTTAGGGTTAGGGTTAGGGTTAGGGTTAGGGTTAGGGTTAGGGTTAGGGTTAGGGTTAGGGTTAGGGTTAGGGTTAGGGTTAGGGTTAGGGTTAGGGTTAGGGTTAGGGTTAGGGTTAGGGTTAGGGTTAGGGTTAGGGTTAGGGTTAGGGTTAGGGTTAGGGTTAGGGTTAGGGTTAGGGTTAGGGTTAGGGTTAGGGTTAGGGTTAGGGTTAGGGTTAGGGTTAGGGTTAGGGTTAGGGTTAGGGTTAGGGTTAGGGTTAGGGTTAGGGTTAGGGTTAGGGTTAGGGTTAGGGTTAGGGTTAGGGTTAGGGTTAGGGTTAGGGTTAGGGTTAGGGTTAGGGTTAGGGTTAGGGTTAGGGTTAGGGTTAGGGTTAGGGTTAGGGTTAGGGTTAGGGTTAGGGTTAGGGTTAGGGTTAGGGTTAGGGTTAGGGTTAGGGTTAGGGTTAGGGTTAGGGTTAGGGTTAGGGTTAGGGTTAGGGTTAGGGTTAGGGTTAGGGTTAGGGTTAGGGTTAGGGTTAGGGTTAGGGTTAGGGTTAGGGTTAGGGTTAGGGTTAGGGTTAGGGTTAGGGTTAGGGTTAGGGTTAGGGTTAGGGTTAGGGTTAGGGTTAGGGTTAGGGTTAGGGTTAGGGTTAGGGTTAGGGTTAGGGTTAGGGTTAGGGTTAGGGTTAGGGTTAGGGTTAGGGTTAGGGTTAGGGTTAGGGTTAGGGTTAGGGTTAGGGTTAGGGTTAGGGTTAGGGTTAGGGTTAGGGTTAGGGTTAGGGTTAGGGTTAGGGTTAGGGTTAGGGTTAGGGTTAGGGTTAGGGTTAGGGTTAGGGTTAGGGTTAGGGTTAGGGTTAGGGTTAGGGTTAGGGTTAGGGTTAGGGTTAGGGTTAGGGTTAGGGTTAGGGTTAGGGTTAGGGTTAGGGTTAGGGTTAGGGTTAGGGTTAGGGTTAGGGTTAGGGTTAGGGTTAGGGTTAGGGTTAGGGTTAGGGTTAGGGTTAGGGTTAGGGTTAGGGTTAGGGTTAGGGTTAGGGTTAGGGTTAGGGTTAGGGTTAGGGTTAGGGTTAGGGTTAGGGTTAGGGTTAGGGTTAGGGTTAGGGTTAGGGTTAGGGTTAGGGTTAGGGTTAGGGTTAGGGTTAGGGTTAGGGTTAGGGTTAGGGTTAGGGTTAGGGTTAGGGTTAGGGTTAGGGTTAGGGTTAGGGTTAGGGTTAGGGTTAGGGTTAGGGTTAGGGTTAGGGTTAGGGTTAGGGTTAGGGTTAGGGTTAGGGTTAGGGTTAGGGTTAGGGTTAGGGTTAGGGTTAGGGTTAGGGTTAGGGTTAGGGTTAGGGTTAGGGTTAGGGTTAGGGTTAGGGTTAGGGTTAGGGTTAGGGTTAGGGTTAGGGTTAGGGTTAGGGTTAGGGTTAGGGTTAGGGTTAGGGTTAGGGTTAGGGTTAGGGTTAGGGTTAGGGTTAGGGTTAGGGTTAGGGTTAGGGTTAGGGTTAGGGTTAGGGTTAGGGTTAGGGTTAGGGTTAGGGTTAGGGTTAGGGTTAGGGTTAGGGTTAGGGTTAGGGTTAGGGTTAGGGTTAGGGTTAGGGTTAGGGTTAGGGTTAGGGTTAGGGTTAGGGTTAGGGTTAGGGTTAGGGTTAGGGTTAGGGTTAGGGTTAGGGTTAGGGTTAGGGTTAGGGTTAGGGTTAGGGTTAGGGTTAGGGTTAGGGTTAGGGTTAGGGTTAGGGTTAGGGTTAGGGTTAGGGTTAGGGTTAGGGTTAGGGTTAGGGTTAGGGTTAGGGTTAGGGTTAGGGTTAGGGTTAGGGTTAGGGTTAGGGTTAGGGTTAGGGTTAGGGTTAGGGTTAGGGTTAGGGTTAGGGTTAGGGTTAGGGTTAGGGTTAGGGTTAGGGTTAGGGTTAGGGTTAGGGTTAGGGTTAGGGTTAGGGTTAGGGTTAGGGTTAGGGTTAGGGTTAGGGTTAGGGTTAGGGTTAGGGTTAGGGTTAGGGTTAGGGTTAGGGTTAGGGTTAGGGTTAGGGTTAGGGTTAGGGTTAGGGTTAGGGTTAGGGTTAGGGTTAGGGTTAGGGTTAGGGTTAGGGTTAGGGTTAGGGTTAGGGTTAGGGTTAGGGTTAGGGTTAGGGTTAGGGTTAGGGTTAGGGTTAGGGTTAGGGTTAGGGTTAGGGTTAGGGTTAGGGTTAGGGTTAGGGTTAGGGTTAGGGTTAGGGTTAGGGTTAGGGTTAGGGTTAGGGTTAGGGTTAGGGTTAGGGTTAGGGTTAGGGTTAGGGTTAGGGTTAGGGTTAGGGTTAGGGTTAGGGTTAGGGTTAGGGTTAGGGTTAGGGTTAGGGTTAGGGTTAGGGTTAGGGTTAGGGTTAGGGTTAGGGTTAGGGTTAGGGTTAGGGTTAGGGTTAGGGTTAGGGTTAGGGTTAGGGTTAGGGTTAGGGTTAGGGTTAGGGTTAGGGTTAGGGTTAGGGTTAGGGTTAGGGTTAGGGTTAGGGTTAGGGTTAGGGTTAGGGTTAGGGTTAGGGTTAGGGTTAGGGTTAGGGTTAGGGTTAGGGTTAGGGTTAGGGTTAGGGTTAGGGTTAGGGTTAGGGTTAGGGTTAGGGTTAGGGTTAGGGTTAGGGTTAGGGTTAGGGTTAGGGTTAGGGTTAGGGTTAGGGTTAGGGTTAGGGTTAGGGTTAGGGTTAGGGTTAGGGTTAGGGTTAGGGTTAGGGTTAGGGTTAGGGTTAGGGTTAGGGTTAGGGTTAGGGTTAGGGTTAGGGTTAGGGTTAGGGTTAGGGTTAGGGTTAGGGTTAGGGTTAGGGTTAGGGTTAGGGTTAGGGTTAGGGTTAGGGTTAGGGTTAGGGTTAGGGTTAGGGTTAGGGTTAGGGTTAGGGTTAGGGTTAGGGTTAGGGTTAGGGTTAGGGTTAGGGTTAGGGTTAGGGTTAGGGTTAGGGTTAGGGTTAGGGTTAGGGTTAGGGTTAGGGTTAGGGTTAGGGTTAGGGTTAGGGTTAGGGTTAGGGTTAGGGTTAGGGTTAGGGTTAGGGTTAGGGTTAGGGTTAGGGTTAGGGTTAGGGTTAGGGTTAGGGTTAGGGTTAGGGTTAGGGTTAGGGTTAGGGTTAGGGTTAGGGTTAGGGTTAGGGTTAGGGTTAGGGTTAGGGTTAGGGTTAGGGTTAGGGTTAGGGTTAGGGTTAGGGTTAGGGTTAGGGTTAGGGTTAGGGTTAGGGTTAGGGTTAGGGTTAGGGTTAGGGTTAGGGTTAGGGTTAGGGTTAGGGTTAGGGTTAGGGTTAGGGTTAGGGTTAGGGTTAGGGTTAGGGTTAGGGTTAGGGTTAGGGTTAGGGTTAGGGTTAGGGTTAGGGTTAGGGTTAGGGTTAGGGTTAGGGTTAGGGTTAGGGTTAGGGTTAGGGTTAGGGTTAGGGTTAGGGTTAGGGTTAGGGTTAGGGTTAGGGTTAGGGTTAGGGTTAGGGTTAGGGTTAGGGTTAGGGTTAGGGTTAGGGTTAGGGTTAGGGTTAGGGTTAGGGTTAGGGTTAGGGTTAGGGTTAGGGTTAGGGTTAGGGTTAGGGTTAGGGTTAGGGTTAGGGTTAGGGTTAGGGTTAGGGTTAGGGTTAGGGTTAGGGTTAGGGTTAGGGTTAGGGTTAGGGTTAGGGTTAGGGTTAGGGTTAGGGTTAGGGTTAGGGTTAGGGTTAGGGTTAGGGTTAGGGTTAGGGTTAGGGTTAGGGTTAGGGTTAGGGTTAGGGTTAGGGTTAGGGTTAGGGTTAGGGTTAGGGTTAGGGTTAGGGTTAGGGTTAGGGTTAGGGTTAGGGTTAGGGTTAGGGTTAGGGTTAGGGTTAGGGTTAGGGTTAGGGTTAGGGTTAGGGTTAGGGTTAGGGTTAGGGTTAGGGTTAGGGTTAGGGTTAGGGTTAGGGTTAGGGTTAGGGTTAGGGTTAGGGTTAGGGTTAGGGTTAGGGTTAGGGTTAGGGTTAGGGTTAGGGTTAGGGTTAGGGTTAGGGTTAGGGTTAGGGTTAGGGTTAGGGTTAGGGTTAGGGTTAGGGTTAGGGTTAGGGTTAGGGTTAGGGTTAGGGTTAGGGTTAGGGTTAGGGTTAGGGTTAGGGTTAGGGTTAGGGTTAGGGTTAGGGTTAGGGTTAGGGTTAGGGTTAGGGTTAGGGTTAGGGTTAGGGTTAGGGTTAGGGTTAGGGTTAGGGTTAGGGTTAGGGTTAGGGTTAGGGTTAGGGTTAGGGTTAGGGTTAGGGTTAGGGTTAGGGTTAGGGTTAGGGTTAGGGTTAGGGTTAGGGTTAGGGTTAGGGTTAGGGTTAGGGTTAGGGTTAGGGTTAGGGTTAGGGTTAGGGTTAGGGTTAGGGTTAGGGTTAGGGTTAGGGTTAGGGTTAGGGTTAGGGTTAGGGTTAGGGTTAGGGTTAGGGTTAGGGTTAGGGTTAGGGTTAGGGTTAGGGTTAGGGTTAGGGTTAGGGTTAGGGTTAGGGTTAGGGTTAGGGTTAGGGTTAGGGTTAGGGTTAGGGTTAGGGTTAGGGTTAGGGTTAGGGTTAGGGTTAGGGTTAGGGTTAGGGTTAGGGTTAGGGTTAGGGTTAGGGTTAGGGTTAGGGTTAGGGTTAGGGTTAGGGTTAGGGTTAGGGTTAGGGTTAGGGTTAGGGTTAGGGTTAGGGTTAGGGTTAGGGTTAGGGTTAGGGTTAGGGTTAGGGTTAGGGTTAGGGTTAGGGTTAGGGTTAGGGTTAGGGTTAGGGTTAGGGTTAGGGTTAGGGTTAGGGTTAGGGTTAGGGTTAGGGTTAGGGTTAGGGTTAGGGTTAGGGTTAGGGTTAGGGTTAGGGTTAGGGTTAGGGTTAGGGTTAGGGTTAGGGTTAGGGTTAGGGTTAGGGTTAGGGTTAGGGTTAGGGTTAGGGTTAGGGTTAGGGTTAGGGTTAGGGTTAGGGTTAGGGTTAGGGTTAGGGTTAGGGTTAGGGTTAGGGTTAGGGTTAGGGTTAGGGTTAGGGTTAGGGTTAGGGTTAGGGTTAGGGTTAGGGTTAGGGTTAGGGTTAGGGTTAGGGTTAGGGTTAGGGTTAGGGTTAGGGTTAGGGTTAGGGTTAGGGTTAGGGTTAGGGTTAGGGTTAGGGTTAGGGTTAGGGTTAGGGTTAGGGTTAGGGTTAGGGTTAGGGTTAGGGTTAGGGTTAGGGTTAGGGTTAGGGTTAGGGTTAGGGTTAGGGTTAGGGTTAGGGTTAGGGTTAGGGTTAGGGTTAGGGTTAGGGTTAGGGTTAGGGTTAGGGTTAGGGTTAGGGTTAGGGTTAGGGTTAGGGTTAGGGTTAGGGTTAGGGTTAGGGTTAGGGTTAGGGTTAGGGTTAGGGTTAGGGTTAGGGTTAGGGTTAGGGTTAGGGTTAGGGTTAGGGTTAGGGTTAGGGTTAGGGTTAGGGTTAGGGTTAGGGTTAGGGTTAGGGTTAGGGTTAGGGTTAGGGTTAGGGTTAGGGTTAGGGTTAGGGTTAGGGTTAGGGTTAGGGTTAGGGTTAGGGTTAGGGTTAGGGTTAGGGTTAGGGTTAGGGTTAGGGTTAGGGTTAGGGTTAGGGTTAGGGTTAGGGTTAGGGTTAGGGTTAGGGTTAGGGTTAGGGTTAGGGTTAGGGTTAGGGTTAGGGTTAGGGTTAGGGTTAGGGTTAGGGTTAGGGTTAGGGTTAGGGTTAGGGTTAGGGTTAGGGTTAGGGTTAGGGTTAGGGTTAGGGTTAGGGTTAGGGTTAGGGTTAGGGTTAGGGTTAGGGTTAGGGTTAGGGTTAGGGTTAGGGTTAGGGTTAGGGTTAGGGTTAGGGTTAGGGTTAGGGTTAGGGTTAGGGTTAGGGTTAGGGTTAGGGTTAGGGTTAGGGTTAGGGTTAGGGTTAGGGTTAGGGTTAGGGTTAGGGTTAGGGTTAGGGTTAGGGTTAGGGTTAGGGTTAGGGTTAGGGTTAGGGTTAGGGTTAGGGTTAGGGTTAGGGTTAGGGTTAGGGTTAGGGTTAGGGTTAGGGTTAGGGTTAGGGTTAGGGTTAGGGTTAGGGTTAGGGTTAGGGTTAGGGTTAGGGTTAGGGTTAGGGTTAGGGTTAGGGTTAGGGTTAGGGTTAGGGTTAGGGTTAGGGTTAGGGTTAGGGTTAGGGTTAGGGTTAGGGTTAGGGTTAGGGTTAGGGTTAGGGTTAGGGTTAGGGTTAGGGTTAGGGTTAGGGTTAGGGTTAGGGTTAGGGTTAGGGTTAGGGTTAGGGTTAGGGTTAGGGTTAGGGTTAGGGTTAGGGTTAGGGTTAGGGTTAGGGTTAGGGTTAGGGTTAGGGTTAGGGTTAGGGTTAGGGTTAGGGTTAGGGTTAGGGTTAGGGTTAGGGTTAGGGTTAGGGTTAGGGTTAGGGTTAGGGTTAGGGTTAGGGTTAGGGTTAGGGTTAGGGTTAGGGTTAGGGTTAGGGTTAGGGTTAGGGTTAGGGTTAGGGTTAGGGTTAGGGTTAGGGTTAGGGTTAGGGTTAGGGTTAGGGTTAGGGTTAGGGTTAGGGTTAGGGTTAGGGTTAGGGTTAGGGTTAGGGTTAGGGTTAGGGTTAGGGTTAGGGTTAGGGTTAGGGTTAGGGTTAGGGTTAGGGTTAGGGTTAGGGTTAGGGTTAGGGTTAGGGTTAGGGTTAGGGTTAGGGTTAGGGTTAGGGTTAGGGTTAGGGTTAGGGTTAGGGTTAGGGTTAGGGTTAGGGTTAGGGTTAGGGTTAGGGTTAGGGTTAGGGTTAGGGTTAGGGTTAGGGTTAGGGTTAGGGTTAGGGTTAGGGTTAGGGTTAGGGTTAGGGTTAGGGTTAGGGTTAGGGTTAGGGTTAGGGTTAGGGTTAGGGTTAGGGTTAGGGTTAGGGTTAGGGTTAGGGTTAGGGTTAGGGTTAGGGTTAGGGTTAGGGTTAGGGTTAGGGTTAGGGTTAGGGTTAGGGTTAGGGTTAGGGTTAGGGTTAGGGTTAGGGTTAGGGTTAGGGTTAGGGTTAGGGTTAGGGTTAGGGTTAGGGTTAGGGTTAGGGTTAGGGTTAGGGTTAGGGTTAGGGTTAGGGTTAGGGTTAGGGTTAGGGTTAGGGTTAGGGTTAGGGTTAGGGTTAGGGTTAGGGTTAGGGTTAGGGTTAGGGTTAGGGTTAGGGTTAGGGTTAGGGTTAGGGTTAGGGTTAGGGTTAGGGTTAGGGTTAGGGTTAGGGTTAGGGTTAGGGTTAGGGTTAGGGTTAGGGTTAGGGTTAGGGTTAGGGTTAGGGTTAGGGTTAGGGTTAGGGTTAGGGTTAGGGTTAGGGTTAGGGTTAGGGTTAGGGTTAGGGTTAGGGTTAGGGTTAGGGTTAGGGTTAGGGTTAGGGTTAGGGTTAGGGTTAGGGTTAGGGTTAGGGTTAGGGTTAGGGTTAGGGTTAGGGTTAGGGTTAGGGTTAGGGTTAGGGTTAGGGTTAGGGTTAGGGTTAGGGTTAGGGTTAGGGTTAGGGTTAGGGTTAGGGTTAGGGTTAGGGTTAGGGTTAGGGTTAGGGTTAGGGTTAGGGTTAGGGTTAGGGTTAGGGTTAGGGTTAGGGTTAGGGTTAGGGTTAGGGTTAGGGTTAGGGTTAGGGTTAGGGTTAGGGTTAGGGTTAGGGTTAGGGTTAGGGTTAGGGTTAGGGTTAGGGTTAGGGTTAGGGTTAGGGTTAGGGTTAGGGTTAGGGTTAGGGTTAGGGTTAGGGTTAGGGTTAGGGTTAGGGTTAGGGTTAGGGTTAGGGTTAGGGTTAGGGTTAGGGTTAGGGTTAGGGTTAGGGTTAGGGTTAGGGTTAGGGTTAGGGTTAGGGTTAGGGTTAGGGTTAGGGTTAGGGTTAGGGTTAGGGTTAGGGTTAGGGTTAGGGTTAGGGTTAGGGTTAGGGTTAGGGTTAGGGTTAGGGTTAGGGTTAGGGTTAGGGTTAGGGTTAGGGTTAGGGTTAGGGTTAGGGTTAGGGTTAGGGTTAGGGTTAGGGTTAGGGTTAGGGTTAGGGTTAGGGTTAGGGTTAGGGTTAGGGTTAGGGTTAGGGTTAGGGTTAGGGTTAGGGTTAGGGTTAGGGTTAGGGTTAGGGTTAGGGTTAGGGTTAGGGTTAGGGTTAGGGTTAGGGTTAGGGTTAGGGTTAGGGTTAGGGTTAGGGTTAGGGTTAGGGTTAGGGTTAGGGTTAGGGTTAGGGTTAGGGTTAGGGTTAGGGTTAGGGTTAGGGTTAGGGTTAGGGTTAGGGTTAGGGTTAGGGTTAGGGTTAGGGTTAGGGTTAGGGTTAGGGTTAGGGTTAGGGTTAGGGTTAGGGTTAGGGTTAGGGTTAGGGTTAGGGTTAGGGTTAGGGTTAGGGTTAGGGTTAGGGTTAGGGTTAGGGTTAGGGTTAGGGTTAGGGTTAGGGTTAGGGTTAGGGTTAGGGTTAGGGTTAGGGTTAGGGTTAGGGTTAGGGTTAGGGTTAGGGTTAGGGTTAGGGTTAGGGTTAGGGTTAGGGTTAGGGTTAGGGTTAGGGTTAGGGTTAGGGTTAGGGTTAGGGTTAGGGTTAGGGTTAGGGTTAGGGTTAGGGTTAGGGTTAGGGTTAGGGTTAGGGTTAGGGTTAGGGTTAGGGTTAGGGTTAGGGTTAGGGTTAGGGTTAGGGTTAGGGTTAGGGTTAGGGTTAGGGTTAGGGTTAGGGTTAGGGTTAGGGTTAGGGTTAGGGTTAGGGTTAGGGTTAGGGTTAGGGTTAGGGTTAGGGTTAGGGTTAGGGTTAGGGTTAGGGTTAGGGTTAGGGTTAGGGTTAGGGTTAGGGTTAGGGTTAGGGTTAGGGTTAGGGTTAGGGTTAGGGTTAGGGTTAGGGTTAGGGTTAGGGTTAGGGTTAGGGTTAGGGTTAGGGTTAGGGTTAGGGTTAGGGTTAGGGTTAGGGTTAGGGTTAGGGTTAGGGTTAGGGTTAGGGTTAGGGTTAGGGTTAGGGTTAGGGTTAGGGTTAGGGTTAGGGTTAGGGTTAGGGTTAGGGTTAGGGTTAGGGTTAGGGTTAGGGTTAGGGTTAGGGTTAGGGTTAGGGTTAGGGTTAGGGTTAGGGTTAGGGTTAGGGTTAGGGTTAGGGTTAGGGTTAGGGTTAGGGTTAGGGTTAGGGTTAGGGTTAGGGTTAGGGTTAGGGTTAGGGTTAGGGTTAGGGTTAGGGTTAGGGTTAGGGTTAGGGTTAGGGTTAGGGTTAGGGTTAGGGTTAGGGTTAGGGTTAGGGTTAGGGTTAGGGTTAGGGTTAGGGTTAGGGTTAGGGTTAGGGTTAGGGTTAGGGTTAGGGTTAGGGTTAGGGTTAGGGTTAGGGTTAGGGTTAGGGTTAGGGTTAGGGTTAGGGTTAGGGTTAGGGTTAGGGTTAGGGTTAGGGTTAGGGTTAGGGTTAGGGTTAGGGTTAGGGTTAGGGTTAGGGTTAGGGTTAGGGTTAGGGTTAGGGTTAGGGTTAGGGTTAGGGTTAGGGTTAGGGTTAGGGTTAGGGTTAGGGTTAGGGTTAGGGTTAGGGTTAGGGTTAGGGTTAGGGTTAGGGTTAGGGTTAGGGTTAGGGTTAGGGTTAGGGTTAGGGTTAGGGTTAGGGTTAGGGTTAGGGTTAGGGTTAGGGTTAGGGTTAGGGTTAGGGTTAGGGTTAGGGTTAGGGTTAGGGTTAGGGTTAGGGTTAGGGTTAGGGTTAGGGTTAGGGTTAGGGTTAGGGTTAGGGTTAGGGTTAGGGTTAGGGTTAGGGTTAGGGTTAGGGTTAGGGTTAGGGTTAGGGTTAGGGTTAGGGTTAGGGTTAGGGTTAGGGTTAGGGTTAGGGTTAGGGTTAGGGTTAGGGTTAGGGTTAGGGTTAGGGTTAGGGTTAGGGTTAGGGTTAGGGTTAGGGTTAGGGTTAGGGTTAGGGTTAGGGTTAGGGTTAGGGTTAGGGTTAGGGTTAGGGTTAGGGTTAGGGTTAGGGTTAGGGTTAGGGTTAGGGTTAGGGTTAGGGTTAGGGTTAGGGTTAGGGTTAGGGTTAGGGTTAGGGTTAGGGTTAGGGTTAGGGTTAGGGTTAGGGTTAGGGTTAGGGTTAGGGTTAGGGTTAGGGTTAGGGTTAGGGTTAGGGTTAGGGTTAGGGTTAGGGTTAGGGTTAGGGTTAGGGTTAGGGTTAGGGTTAGGGTTAGGGTTAGGGTTAGGGTTAGGGTTAGGGTTAGGGTTAGGGTTAGGGTTAGGGTTAGGGTTAGGGTTAGGGTTAGGGTTAGGGTTAGGGTTAGGGTTAGGGTTAGGGTTAGGGTTAGGGTTAGGGTTAGGGTTAGGGTTAGGGTTAGGGTTAGGGTTAGGGTTAGGGTTAGGGTTAGGGTTAGGGTTAGGGTTAGGGTTAGGGTTAGGGTTAGGGTTAGGGTTAGGGTTAGGGTTAGGGTTAGGGTTAGGG
The DNA here is from genome assembly GCF_023343835.1 of Lagopus muta. NCBI lineage: Eukaryota > Metazoa > Chordata > Aves > Galliformes > Phasianidae > Lagopus > Lagopus muta. The sequence continues at coordinate 159,197 of NW_026040176.1, forward strand.
TTAGGGTTAGGGTTAGGGTTAGGGTTAGGGTTAGGGTTAGGGTTAGGGTTAGGGTTAGGGTTAGGGTTAGGGTTAGGGTTAGGGTTAGGGTTAGGGTTAGGGTTAGGGTTAGGGTTAGGGTTAGGGTTAGGGTTAGGGTTAGGGTTAGGGTTAGGGTTAGGGTTAGGGTTAGGGTTAGGGTTAGGGTTAGGGTTAGGGTTAGGGTTAGGGTTAGGGTTAGGGTTAGGGTTAGGGTTAGGGTTAGGGTTAGGGTTAGGGTTAGGGTTAGGGTTAGGGTTAGGGTTAGGGTTAGGGTTAGGGTTAGGGTTAGGGTTAGGGTTAGGGTTAGGGTTAGGGTTAGGGTTAGGGTTAGGGTTAGGGTTAGGGTTAGGGTTAGGGTTAGGGTTAGGGTTAGGGTTAGGGTTAGGGTTAGGGTTAGGGTTAGGGTTAGGGTTAGGGTTAGGGTTAGGGTTAGGGTTAGGGTTAGGGTTAGGGTTAGGGTTAGGGTTAGGGTTAGGGTTAGGGTTAGGGTTAGGGTTAGGGTTAGGGTTAGGGTTAGGGTTAGGGTTAGGGTTAGGGTTAGGGTTAGGGTTAGGGTTAGGGTTAGGGTTAGGGTTAGGGTTAGGGTTAGGGTTAGGGTTAGGGTTAGGGTTAGGGTTAGGGTTAGGGTTAGGGTTAGGGTTAGGGTTAGGGTTAGGGTTAGGGTTAGGGTTAGGGTTAGGGTTAGGGTTAGGGTTAGGGTTAGGGTTAGGGTTAGGGTTAGGGTTAGGGTTAGGGTTAGGGTTAGGGTTAGGGTTAGGGTTAGGGTTAGGGTTAGGGTTAGGGTTAGGGTTAGGGTTAGGGTTAGGGTTAGGGTTAGGGTTAGGGTTAGGGTTAGGGTTAGGGTTAGGGTTAGGGTTAGGGTTAGGGTTAGGGTTAGGGTTAGGGTTAGGGTTAGGGTTAGGGTTAGGGTTAGGGTTAGGGTTAGGGTTAGGGTTAGGGTTAGGGTTAGGGTTAGGGTTAGGGTTAGGGTTAGGGTTAGGGTTAGGGTTAGGGTTAGGGTTAGGGTTAGGGTTAGGGTTAGGGTTAGGGTTAGGGTTAGGGTTAGGGTTAGGGTTAGGGTTAGGGTTAGGGTTAGGGTTAGGGTTAGGGTTAGGGTTAGGGTTAGGGTTAGGGTTAGGGTTAGGGTTAGGGTTAGGGTTAGGGTTAGGGTTAGGGTTAGGGTTAGGGTTAGGGTTAGGGTTAGGGTTAGGGTTAGGGTTAGGGTTAGGGTTAGGGTTAGGGTTAGGGTTAGGGTTAGGGTTAGGGTTAGGGTTAGGGTTAGGGTTAGGGTTAGGGTTAGGGTTAGGGTTAGGGTTAGGGTTAGGGTTAGGGTTAGGGTTAGGGTTAGGGTTAGGGTTAGGGTTAGGGTTAGGGTTAGGGTTAGGGTTAGGGTTAGGGTTAGGGTTAGGGTTAGGGTTAGGGTTAGGGTTAGGGTTAGGGTTAGGGTTAGGGTTAGGGTTAGGGTTAGGGTTAGGGTTAGGGTTAGGGTTAGGGTTAGGGTTAGGGTTAGGGTTAGGGTTAGGGTTAGGGTTAGGGTTAGGGTTAGGGTTAGGGTTAGGGTTAGGGTTAGGGTTAGGGTTAGGGTTAGGGTTAGGGTTAGGGTTAGGGTTAGGGTTAGGGTTAGGGTTAGGGTTAGGGTTAGGGTTAGGGTTAGGGTTAGGGTTAGGGTTAGGGTTAGGGTTAGGGTTAGGGTTAGGGTTAGGGTTAGGGTTAGGGTTAGGGTTAGGGTTAGGGTTAGGGTTAGGGTTAGGGTTAGGGTTAGGGTTAGGGTTAGGGTTAGGGTTAGGGTTAGGGTTAGGGTTAGGGTTAGGGTTAGGGTTAGGGTTAGGGTTAGGGTTAGGGTTAGGGTTAGGGTTAGGGTTAGGGTTAGGGTTAGGGTTAGGGTTAGGGTTAGGGTTAGGGTTAGGGTTAGGGTTAGGGTTAGGGTTAGGGTTAGGGTTAGGGTTAGGGTTAGGGTTAGGGTTAGGGTTAGGGTTAGGGTTAGGGTTAGGGTTAGGGTTAGGGTTAGGGTTAGGGTTAGGGTTAGGGTTAGGGTTAGGGTTAGGGTTAGGGTTAGGGTTAGGGTTAGGGTTAGGGTTAGGGTTAGGGTTAGGGTTAGGGTTAGGGTTAGGGTTAGGGTTAGGGTTAGGGTTAGGGTTAGGGTTAGGGTTAGGGTTAGGGTTAGGGTTAGGGTTAGGGTTAGGGTTAGGGTTAGGGTTAGGGTTAGGGTTAGGGTTAGGGTTAGGGTTAGGGTTAGGGTTAGGGTTAGGGTTAGGGTTAGGGTTAGGGTTAGGGTTAGGGTTAGGGTTAGGGTTAGGGTTAGGGTTAGGGTTAGGGTTAGGGTTAGGGTTAGGGTTAGGGTTAGGGTTAGGGTTAGGGTTAGGGTTAGGGTTAGGGTTAGGGTTAGGGTTAGGGTTAGGGTTAGGGTTAGGGTTAGGGTTAGGGTTGAGGGTTAGGGTTAGGGTTAGGGTTAGGGTTAGGGTTAGGGTTAGGGTTAGGGTTAGGGTTAGGGTTAGGGTTAGGGTTAGGGTTAGGGTTAGGGTTAGGGTTAGGGTTAGGGTTAGGGTTAGGGTTAGGGTTAGGGTTAGGGTTAGGGTTAGGGTTAGGGTTAGGGTTAGGGTTAGGGTTAGGGTTAGGGTTAGGGTTAGGGTTAGGGTTAGGGTTAGGGTTAGGGTTAGGGTTAGGGTTAGGGTTAGGGTTAGGGTTAGGGTTAGGGTTAGGGTTAGGGTTAGGGTTAGGGTTAGGGTTAGGGTTAGGGTTAGGGTTAGGGTTAGGGTTAGGGTTAGGGTTAGGGTTAGGGTTAGGGTTAGGGTTAGGGTTAGGGTTAGGGTTAGGGTTAGGGTTAGGGTTAGGGTTAGGGTTAGGGTTAGGGTTAGGGTTAGGGTTAGGGTTAGGGTTAGGGTTAGGGTTAGGGTTAGGGTTAGGGTTAGGGTTAGGGTTAGGGTTAGGGTTAGGGTTAGGGTTAGGGTTAGGGTTAGGGTTAGGGTTAGGGTTAGGGTTAGGGTTAGGGTTAGGGTTAGGGTTAGGGTTAGGGTTAGGGTTAGGGTTAGGGTTAGGGTTAGGGTTAGGGTTAGGGTTAGGGTTAGGGTTAGGGTTAGGGTTAGGGTTAGGGTTAGGGTTAGGGTTAGGGTTAGGGTTAGGGTTAGGGTTAGGGTTAGGGTTAGGGTTAGGGTTAGGGTTAGGGTTAGGGTTAGGGTTAGGGTTAGGGTTAGGGTTAGGGTTAGGGTTAGGGTTAGGGTTAGGGTTAGGGTTAGGGTTAGGGTTAGGGTTAGGGTTAGGGTTAGGGTTAGGGTTAGGGTTAGGGTTAGGGTTAGGGTTAGGGTTAGGGTTAGGGTTAGGGTTAGGGTTAGGGTTAGGGTTAGGGTTAGGGTTAGGGTTAGGGTTAGGGTTAGGGTTAGGGTTAGGGTTAGGGTTAGGGTTAGGGTTAGGGTTAGGGTTAGGGTTAGGGTTAGGGTTAGGGTTAGGGTTAGGGTTAGGGTTAGGGTTAGGGTTAGGGTTAGGGTTAGGGTTAGGGTTAGGGTTAGGGTTAGGGTTAGGGTTAGGGTTAGGGTTAGGGTTAGGGTTAGGGTTAGGGTTAGGGTTAGGGTTAGGGTTAGGGTTAGGGTTAGGGTTAGGGTTAGGGTTAGGGTTAGGGTTAGGGTTAGGGTTAGGGTTAGGGTTAGGGTTAGGGTTAGGGTTAGGGTTAGGGTTAGGGTTAGGGTTAGGGTTAGGGTTAGGGTTAGGGTTAGGGTTAGGGTTAGGGTTAGGGTTAGGGTTAGGGTTAGGGTTAGGGTTAGGGTTAGGGTTAGGGTTAGGGTTAGGGTTAGGGTTAGGGTTAGGGTTAGGGTTAGGGTTAGGGTTAGGGTTAGGGTTAGGGTTAGGGTTAGGGTTAGGGTTAGGGTTAGGGTTAGGGTTAGGGTTAGGGTTAGGGTTAGGGTTAGGGTTAGGGTTAGGGTTAGGGTTAGGGTTAGGGTTAGGGTTAGGGTTAGGGTTAGGGTTAGGGTTAGGGTTAGGGTTAGGGTTAGGGTTAGGGTTAGGGTTAGGGTTAGGGTTAGGGTTAGGGTTAGGGTTAGGGTTAGGGTTAGGGTTAGGGTTAGGGTTAGGGTTAGGGTTAGGGTTAGGGTTAGGGTTAGGGTTAGGGTTAGGGTTAGGGTTAGGGTTAGGGTTAGGGTTAGGGTTAGGGTTAGGGTTAGGGTTAGGGTTAGGGTTAGGGTTAGGGTTAGGGTTAGGGTTAGGGTTAGGGTTAGGGTTAGGGTTAGGGTTAGGGTTAGGGTTAGGGTTAGGGTTAGGGTTAGGGTTAGGGTTAGGGTTAGGGTTAGGGTTAGGGTTAGGGTTAGGGTTAGGGTTAGGGTTAGGGTTAGGGTTAGGGTTAGGGTTAGGGTTAGGGTTAGGGTTAGGGTTAGGGTTAGGGTTAGGGTTAGGGTTAGGGTTAGGGTTAGGGTTAGGGTTAGGGTTAGGGTTAGGGTTAGGGTTAGGGTTAGGGTTAGGGTTAGGGTTAGGGTTAGGGTTAGGGTTAGGGTTAGGGTTAGGGTTAGGGTTAGGGTTAGGGTTAGGGTTAGGGTTAGGGTTAGGGTTAGGGTTAGGGTTAGGGTTAGGGTTAGGGTTAGGGTTAGGGTTAGGGTTAGGGTTAGGGTTAGGGTTAGGGTTAGGGTTAGGGTTAGGGTTAGGGTTAGGGTTAGGGTTAGGGTTAGGGTTAGGGTTAGGGTTAGGGTTAGGGTTAGGGTTAGGGTTAGGGTTAGGGTTAGGGTTAGGGTTAGGGTTAGGGTTAGGGTTAGGGTTAGGGTTAGGGTTAGGGTTAGGGTTAGGGTTAGGGTTAGGGTTAGGGTTAGGGTTAGGGTTAGGGTTAGGGTTAGGGTTAGGGTTAGGGTTAGGGTTAGGGTTAGGGTTAGGGTTAGGGTTAGGGTTAGGGTTAGGGTTAGGGTTAGGGTTAGGGTTAGGGTTAGGGTTAGGGTTAGGGTTAGGGTTAGGGTTAGGGTTAGGGTTAGGGTTAGGGTTAGGGTTAGGGTTAGGGTTAGGGTTAGGGTTAGGGTTAGGGTTAGGGTTAGGGTTAGGGTTAGGGTTAGGGTTAGGGTTAGGGTTAGGGTTAGGGTTAGGGTTAGGGTTAGGGTTAGGGTTAGGGTTAGGGTTAGGGTTAGGGTTAGGGTTAGGGTTAGGGTTAGGGTTAGGGTTAGGGTTAGGGTTAGGGTTAGGGTTAGGGTTAGGGTTAGGGTTAGGGTTAGGGTTAGGGTTAGGGTTAGGGTTAGGGTTAGGGTTAGGGTTAGGGTTAGGGTTAGGGTTAGGGTTAGGGTTAGGGTTAGGGTTAGGGTTAGGGTTAGGGTTAGGGTTAGGGTTAGGGTTAGGGTTAGGGTTAGGGTTAGGGTTAGGGTTAGGGTTAGGGTTAGGGTTAGGGTTAGGGTTAGGGTTAGGGTTAGGGTTAGGGTTAGGGTTAGGGTTAGGGTTAGGGTTAGGGTTAGGGTTAGGGTTAGGGTTAGGGTTAGGGTTAGGGTTAGGGTTAGGGTTAGGGTTAGGGTTAGGGTTAGGGTTAGGGTTAGGGTTAGGGTTAGGGTTAGGGTTAGGGTTAGGGTTAGGGTTAGGGTTAGGGTTAGGGTTAGGGTTAGGGTTAGGGTTAGGGTTAGGGTTAGGGTTAGGGTTAGGGTTAGGGTTAGGGTTAGGGTTAGGGTTAGGGTTAGGGTTAGGGTTAGGGTTAGGGTTAGGGTTAGGGTTAGGGTTAGGGTTAGGGTTAGGGTTAGGGTTAGGGTTAGGGTTAGGGTTAGGGTTAGGGTTAGGGTTAGGGTTAGGGTTAGGGTTAGGGTTAGGGTTAGGGTTAGGGTTAGGGTTAGGGTTAGGGTTAGGGTTAGGGTTAGGGTTAGGGTTAGGGTTAGGGTTAGGGTTAGGGTTAGGGTTAGGGTTAGGGTTAGGGTTAGGGTTAGGGTTAGGGTTAGGGTTAGGGTTAGGGTTAGGGTTAGGGTTAGGGTTAGGGTTAGGGTTAGGGTTAGGGTTAGGGTTAGGGTTAGGGTTAGGGTTAGGGTTAGGGTTAGGGTTAGGGTTAGGGTTAGGGTTAGGGTTAGGGTTAGGGTTAGGGTTAGGGTTAGGGTTAGGGTTAGGGTTAGGGTTAGGGTTAGGGTTAGGGTTAGGGTTAGGGTTAGGGTTAGGGTTAGGGTTAGGGTTAGGGTTAGGGTTAGGGTTAGGGTTAGGGTTAGGGTTAGGGTTAGGGTTAGGGTTAGGGTTAGGGTTAGGGTTAGGGTTAGGGTTAGGGTTAGGGTTAGGGTTAGGGTTAGGGTTAGGGTTAGGGTTAGGGTTAGGGTTAGGGTTAGGGTTAGGGTTAGGGTTAGGGTTAGGGTTAGGGTTAGGGTTAGGGTTAGGGTTAGGGTTAGGGTTAGGGTTAGGGTTAGGGTTAGGGTTAGGGTTAGGGTTAGGGTTAGGGTTAGGGTTAGGGTTAGGGTTAGGGTTAGGGTTAGGGTTAGGGTTAGGGTTAGGGTTAGGGTTAGGGTTAGGGTTAGGGTTAGGGTTAGGGTTAGGGTTAGGGTTAGGGTTAGGGTTAGGGTTAGGGTTAGGGTTAGGGTTAGGGTTAGGGTTAGGGTTAGGGTTAGGGTTAGGGTTAGGGTTAGGGTTAGGGTTAGGGTTAGGGTTAGGGTTAGGGTTAGGGTTAGGGTTAGGGTTAGGGTTAGGGTTAGGGTTAGGGTTAGGGTTAGGGTTAGGGTTAGGGTTAGGGTTAGGGTTAGGGTTAGGGTTAGGGTTAGGGTTAGGGTTAGGGTTAGGGTTAGGGTTAGGGTTAGGGTTAGGGTTAGGGTTAGGGTTAGGGTTAGGGTTAGGGTTAGGGTTAGGGTTAGGGTTAGGGTTAGGGTTAGGGTTAGGGTTAGGGTTAGGGTTAGGGTTAGGGTTAGGGTTAGGGTTAGGGTTAGGGTTAGGGTTAGGGTTAGGGTTAGGGTTAGGGTTAGGGTTAGGGTTAGGGTTAGGGTTAGGGTTAGGGTTAGGGTTAGGGTTAGGGTTAGGGTTAGGGTTAGGGTTAGGGTTAGGGTTAGGGTTAGGGTTAGGGTTAGGGTTAGGGTTAGGGTTAGGGTTAGGGTTAGGGTTAGGGTTAGGGTTAGGGTTAGGGTTAGGGTTAGGGTTAGGGTTAGGGTTAGGGTTAGGGTTAGGGTTAGGGTTAGGGTTAGGGTTAGGGTTAGGGTTAGGGTTAGGGTTAGGGTTAGGGTTAGGGTTAGGGTTAGGGTTAGGGTTAGGGTTAGGGTTAGGGTTAGGGTTAGGGTTAGGGTTAGGGTTAGGGTTAGGGTTAGGGTTAGGGTTAGGGTTAGGGTTAGGGTTAGGGTTAGGGTTAGGGTTAGGGTTAGGGTTAGGGTTAGGGTTAGGGTTAGGGTTAGGGTTAGGGTTAGGGTTAGGGTTAGGGTTAGGGTTAGGGTTAGGGTTAGGGTTAGGGTTAGGGTTAGGGTTAGGGTTAGGGTTAGGGTTAGGGTTAGGGTTAGGGTTAGGGTTAGGGTTAGGGTTAGGGTTAGGGTTAGGGTTAGGGTTAGGGTTAGGGTTAGGGTTAGGGTTAGGGTTAGGGTTAGGGTTAGGGTTAGGGTTAGGGTTAGGGTTAGGGTTAGGGTTAGGGTTAGGGTTAGGGTTAGGGTTAGGGTTAGGGTTAGGGTTAGGGTTAGGGTTAGGGTTAGGGTTAGGGTTAGGGTTAGGGTTAGGGTTAGGGTTAGGGTTAGGGTTAGGGTTAGGGTTAGGGTTAGGGTTAGGGTTAGGGTTAGGGTTAGGGTTAGGGTTAGGGTTAGGGTTAGGGTTAGGGTTAGGGTTAGGGTTAGGGTTAGGGTTAGGGTTAGGGTTAGGGTTAGGGTTAGGGTTAGGGTTAGGGTTAGGGTTAGGGTTAGGGTTAGGGTTAGGGTTAGGGTTAGGGTTAGGGTTAGGGTTAGGGTTAGGGTTAGGGTTAGGGTTAGGGTTAGGGTTAGGGTTAGGGTTAGGGTTAGGGTTAGGGTTAGGGTTAGGGTTAGGGTTAGGGTTAGGGTTAGGGTTAGGGTTAGGGTTAGGGTTAGGGTTAGGGTTAGGGTTAGGGTTAGGGTTAGGGTTAGGGTTAGGGTTAGGGTTAGGGTTAGGGTTAGGGTTAGGGTTAGGGTTAGGGTTAGGGTTAGGGTTAGGGTTAGGGTTAGGGTTAGGGTTAGGGTTAGGGTTAGGGTTAGGGTTAGGGTTAGGGTTAGGGTTAGGGTTAGGGTTAGGGTTAGGGTTAGGGTTAGGGTTAGGGTTAGGGTTAGGGTTAGGGTTAGGGTTAGGGTTAGGGTTAGGGTTAGGGTTAGGGTTAGGGTTAGGGTTAGGGTTAGGGTTAGGGTTAGGGTTAGGGTTAGGGTTAGGGTTAGGGTTAGGGTTAGGGTTAGGGTTAGGGTTAGGGTTAGGGTTAGGGTTAGGGTTAGGGTTAGGGTTAGGGTTAGGGTTAGGGTTAGGGTTAGGGTTAGGGTTAGGGTTAGGGTTAGGGTTAGGGTTAGGGTTAGGGTTAGGGTTAGGGTTAGGGTTAGGGTTAGGGTTAGGGTTAGGGTTAGGGTTAGGGTTAGGGTTAGGGTTAGGGTTAGGGTTAGGGTTAGGGTTAGGGTTAGGGTTAGGGTTAGGGTTAGGGTTAGGGTTAGGGTTAGGGTTAGGGTTAGGGTTAGGGTTAGGGTTAGGGTTAGGGTTAGGGTTAGGGTTAGGGTTAGGGTTAGGGTTAGGGTTAGGGTTAGGGTTAGGGTTAGGGTTAGGGTTAGGGTTAGGGTTAGGGTTAGGGTTAGGGTTAGGGTTAGGGTTAGGGTTAGGGTTAGGGTTAGGGTTAGGGTTAGGGTTAGGGTTAGGGTTAGGGTTAGGGTTAGGGTTAGGGTTAGGGTTAGGGTTAGGGTTAGGGTTAGGGTTAGGGTTAGGGTTAGGGTTAGGGTTAGGGTTAGGGTTAGGGTTAGGGTTAGGGTTAGGGTTAGGGTTAGGGTTAGGGTTAGGGTTAGGGTTAGGGTTAGGGTTAGGGTTAGGGTTAGGGTTAGGGTTAGGGTTAGGGTTAGGGTTAGGGTTAGGGTTAGGGTTAGGGTTAGGGTTAGGGTTAGGGTTAGGGTTAGGGTTAGGGTTAGGGTTAGGGTTAGGGTTAGGGTTAGGGTTAGGGTTAGGGTTAGGGTTAGGGTTAGGGTTAGGGTTAGGGTTAGGGTTAGGGTTAGGGTTAGGGTTAGGGTTAGGGTTAGGGTTAGGGTTAGGGTTAGGGTTAGGGTTAGGGTTAGGGTTAGGGTTAGGGTTAGGGTTAGGGTTAGGGTTAGGGTTAGGGTTAGGGTTAGGGTTAGGGTTAGGGTTAGGGTTAGGGTTAGGGTTAGGGTTAGGGTTAGGGTTAGGGTTAGGGTTAGGGTTAGGGTTAGGGTTAGGGTTAGGGTTAGGGTTAGGGTTAGGGTTAGGGTTAGGGTTAGGGTTAGGGTTAGGGTTAGGGTTAGGGTTAGGGTTAGGGTTAGGGTTAGGGTTAGGGTTAGGGTTAGGGTTAGGGTTAGGGTTAGGGTTAGGGTTAGGGTTAGGGTTAGGGTTAGGGTTAGGGTTAGGGTTAGGGTTAGGGTTAGGGTTAGGGTTAGGGTTAGGGTTAGGGTTAGGGTTAGGGTTAGGGTTAGGGTTAGGGTTAGGGTTAGGGTTAGGGTTAGGGTTAGGGTTAGGGTTAGGGTTAGGGTTAGGGTTAGGGTTAGGGTTAGGGTTAGGGTTAGGGTTAGGGTTAGGGTTAGGGTTAGGGTTAGGGTTAGGGTTAGGGTTAGGGTTAGGGTTAGGGTTAGGGTTAGGGTTAGGGTTAGGGTTAGGGTTAGGGTTAGGGTTAGGGTTAGGGTTAGGGTTAGGGTTAGGGTTAGGGTTAGGGTTAGGGTTAGGGTTAGGGTTAGGGTTAGGGTTAGGGTTAGGGTTAGGGTTAGGGTTAGGGTTAGGGTTAGGGTTAGGGTTAGGGTTAGGGTTAGGGTTAGGGTTAGGGTTAGGGTTAGGGTTAGGGTTAGGGTTAGGGTTAGGGTTAGGGTTAGGGTTAGGGTTAGGGTTAGGGTTAGGGTTAGGGTTAGGGTTAGGGTTAGGGTTAGGGTTAGGGTTAGGGTTAGGGTTAGGGTTAGGGTTAGGGTTAGGGTTAGGGTTAGGGTTAGGGTTAGGGTTAGGGTTAGGGTTAGGGTTAGGGTTAGGGTTAGGGTTAGGGTTAGGGTTAGGGTTAGGGTTAGGGTTAGGGTTAGGGTTAGGGTTAGGGTTAGGGTTAGGGTTAGGGTTAGGGTTAGGGTTAGGGTTAGGGTTAGGGTTAGGGTTAGGGTTAGGGTTAGGGTTAGGGTTAGGGTTAGGGTTAGGGTTAGGGTTAGGGTTAGGGTTAGGGTTAGGGTTAGGGTTAGGGTTAGGGTTAGGGTTAGGGTTAGGGTTAGGGTTAGGGTTAGGGTTAGGGTTAGGGTTAGGGTTAGGGTTAGGGTTAGGGTTAGGGTTAGGGTTAGGGTTAGGGTTAGGGTTAGGGTTAGGGTTAGGGTTAGGGTTAGGGTTAGGGTTAGGGTTAGGGTTAGGGTTAGGGTTAGGGTTAGGGTTAGGGTTAGGGTTAGGGTTAGGGTTAGGGTTAGGGTTAGGGTTAGGGTTAGGGTTAGGGTTAGGGTTAGGGTTAGGGTTAGGGTTAGGGTTAGGGTTAGGGTTAGGGTTAGGGTTAGGGTTAGGGTTAGGGTTAGGGTTAGGGTTAGGGTTAGGGTTAGGGTTAGGGTTAGGGTTAGGGTTAGGGTTAGGGTTAGGGTTAGGGTTAGGGTTAGGGTTAGGGTTAGGGTTAGGGTTAGGGTTAGGGTTAGGGTTAGGGTTAGGGTTAGGGTTAGGGTTAGGGTTAGGGTTAGGGTTAGGGTTAGGGTTAGGGTTAGGGTTAGGGTTAGGGTTAGGGTTAGGGTTAGGGTTAGGGTTAGGGTTAGGGTTAGGGTTAGGGTTAGGGTTAGGGTTAGGGTTAGGGTTAGGGTTAGGGTTAGGGTTAGGGTTAGGGTTAGGGTTAGGGTTAGGGTTAGGGTTAGGGTTAGGGTTAGGGTTAGGGTTAGGGTTAGGGTTAGGGTTAGGGTTAGGGTTAGGGTTAGGGTTAGGGTTAGGGTTAGGGTTAGGGTTAGGGTTAGGGTTAGGGTTAGGGTTAGGGTTAGGGTTAGGGTTAGGGTTAGGGTTAGGGTTAGGGTTAGGGTTAGGGTTAGGGTTAGGGTTAGGGTTAGGGTTAGGGTTAGGGTTAGGGTTAGGGTTAGGGTTAGGGTTAGGGTTAGGGTTAGGGTTAGGGTTAGGGTTAGGGTTAGGGTTAGGGTTAGGGTTAGGGTTAGGGTTAGGGTTAGGGTTAGGGTTAGGGTTAGGGTTAGGGTTAGGGTTAGGGTTAGGGTTAGGGTTAGGGTTAGGGTTAGGGTTAGGGTTAGGGTTAGGGTTAGGGTTAGGGTTAGGGTTAGGGTTAGGGTTAGGGTTAGGGTTAGGGTTAGGGTTAGGGTTAGGGTTAGGGTTAGGGTTAGGGTTAGGGTTAGGGTTAGGGTTAGGGTTAGGGTTAGGGTTAGGGTTAGGGTTAGGGTTAGGGTTAGGGTTAGGGTTAGGGTTAGGGTTAGGGTTAGGGTTAGGGTTAGGGTTAGGGTTAGGGTTAGGGTTAGGGTTAGGGTTAGGGTTAGGGTTAGGGTTAGGGTTAGGGTTAGGGTTAGGGTTAGGGTTAGGGTTAGGGTTAGGGTTAGGGTTAGGGTTAGGGTTAGGGTTAGGGTTAGGGTTAGGGTTAGGGTTAGGGTTAGGGTTAGGGTTAGGGTTAGGGTTAGGGTTAGGGTTAGGGTTAGGGTTAGGGTTAGGGTTAGGGTTAGGGTTAGGGTTAGGGTTAGGGTTAGGGTTAGGGTTAGGGTTAGGGTTAGGGTTAGGGTTAGGGTTAGGGTTAGGGTTAGGGTTAGGGTTAGGGTTAGGGTTAGGGTTAGGGTTAGGGTTAGGGTTAGGGTTAGGGTTAGGGTTAGGGTTAGGGTTAGGGTTAGGGTTAGGGTTAGGGTTAGGGTTAGGGTTAGGGTTAGGGTTAGGGTTAGGGTTAGGGTTAGGGTTAGGGTTAGGGTTAGGGTTAGGGTTAGGGTTAGGGTTAGGGTTAGGGTTAGGGTTAGGGTTAGGGTTAGGGTTAGGGTTAGGGTTAGGGTTAGGGTTAGGGTTAGGGTTAGGGTTAGGGTTAGGGTTAGGGTTAGGGTTAGGGTTAGGGTTAGGGTTAGGGTTAGGGTTAGGGTTAGGGTTAGGGTTAGGGTTAGGGTTAGGGTTAGGGTTAGGGTTAGGGTTAGGGTTAGGGTTAGGGTTAGGGTTAGGGTTAGGGTTAGGGTTAGGGTTAGGGTTAGGGTTAGGGTTAGGGTTAGGGTTAGGGTTAGGGTTAGGGTTAGGGTTAGGGTTAGGGTTAGGGTTAGGGTTAGGGTTAGGGTTAGGGTTAGGGTTAGGGTTAGGGTTAGGGTTAGGGTTAGGGTTAGGGTTAGGGTTAGGGTTAGGGTTAGGGTTAGGGTTAGGGTTAGGGTTAGGGTTAGGGTTAGGGTTAGGGTTAGGGTTAGGGTTAGGGTTAGGGTTAGGGTTAGGGTTAGGGTTAGGGTTAGGGTTAGGGTTAGGGTTAGGGTTAGGGTTAGGGTTAGGGTTAGGGTTAGGGTTAGGGTTAGGGTTAGGGTTAGGGTTAGGGTTAGGGTTAGGGTTAGGGTTAGGGTTAGGGTTAGGGTTAGGGTTAGGGTTAGGGTTAGGGTTAGGGTTAGGGTTAGGGTTAGGGTTAGGGTTAGGGTTAGGGTTAGGGTTAGGGTTAGGGTTAGGGTTAGGGTTAGGGTTAGGGTTAGGGTTAGGGTTAGGGTTAGGGTTAGGGTTAGGGTTAGGGTTAGGGTTAGGGTTAGGGTTAGGGTTAGGGTTAGGGTTAGGGTTAGGGTTAGGGTTAGGGTTAGGGTTAGGGTTAGGGTTAGGGTTAGGGTTAGGGTTAGGGTTAGGGTTAGGGTTAGGGTTAGGGTTAGGGTTAGGGTTAGGGTTAGGGTTAGGGTTAGGGTTAGGGTTAGGGTTAGGGTTAGGGTTAGGGTTAGGGTTAGGGTTAGGGTTAGGGTTAGGGTTAGGGTTAGGGTTAGGGTTAGGGTTAGGGTTAGGGTTAGGGTTAGGGTTAGGGTTAGGGTTAGGGTTAGGGTTAGGGTTAGGGTTAGGGTTAGGGTTAGGGTTAGGGTTAGGGTTAGGGTTAGGGTTAGGGTTAGGGTTAGGGTTAGGGTTAGGGTTAGGGTTAGGGTTAGGGTTAGGGTTAGGGTTAGGGTTAGGGTTAGGGTTAGGGTTAGGGTTAGGGTTAGGGTTAGGGTTAGGGTTAGGGTTAGGGTTAGGGTTAGGGTTAGGGTTAGGGTTAGGGTTAGGGTTAGGGTTAGGGTTAGGGTTAGGGTTAGGGTTAGGGTTAGGGTTAGGGTTAGGGTTAGGGTTAGGGTTAGGGTTAGGGTTAGGGTTAGGGTTAGGGTTAGGGTTAGGGTTAGGGTTAGGGTTAGGGTTAGGGTTAGGGTTAGGGTTAGGGTTAGGGTTAGGGTTAGGGTTAGGGTTAGGGTTAGGGTTAGGGTTAGGGTTAGGGTTAGGGTTAGGGTTAGGGTTAGGGTTAGGGTTAGGGTTAGGGTTAGGGTTAGGGTTAGGGTTAGGGTTAGGGTTAGGGTTAGGGTTAGGGTTAGGGTTAGGGTTAGGGTTAGGGTTAGGGTTAGGGTTAGGGTTAGGGTTAGGGTTAGGGTTAGGGTTAGGGTTAGGGTTAGGGTTAGGGTTAGGGTTAGGGTTAGGGTTAGGGTTAGGGTTAGGGTTAGGGTTAGGGTTAGGGTTAGGGTTAGGGTTAGGGTTAGGGTTAGGGTTAGGGTTAGGGTTAGGGTTAGGGTTAGGGTTAGGGTTAGGGTTAGGGTTAGGGTTAGGGTTAGGGTTAGGGTTAGGGTTAGGGTTAGGGTTAGGGTTAGGGTTAGGGTTAGGGTTAGGGTTAGGGTTAGGGTTAGGGTTAGGGTTAGGGTTAGGGTTAGGGTTAGGGTTAGGGTTAGGGTTAGGGTTAGGGTTAGGGTTAGGGTTAGGGTTAGGGTTAGGGTTAGGGTTAGGGTTAGGGTTAGGGTTAGGGTTAGGGTTAGGGTTAGGGTTAGGGTTAGGGTTAGGGTTAGGGTTAGGGTTAGGGTTAGGGTTAGGGTTAGGGTTAGGGTTAGGGTTAGGGTTAGGGTTAGGGTTAGGGTTAGGGTTAGGGTTAGGGTTAGGGTTAGGGTTAGGGTTAGGGTTAGGGTTAGGGTTAGGGTTAGGGTTAGGGTTAGGGTTAGGGTTAGGGTTAGGGTTAGGGTTAGGGTTAGGGTTAGGGTTAGGGTTAGGGTTAGGGTTAGGGTTAGGGTTAGGGTTAGGGTTAGGGTTAGGGTTAGGGTTAGGGTTAGGGTTAGGGTTAGGGTTAGGGTTAGGGTTAGGGTTAGGGTTAGGGTTAGGGTTAGGGTTAGGGTTAGGGTTAGGGTTAGGGTTAGGGTTAGGGTTAGGGTTAGGGTTAGGGTTAGGGTTAGGGTTAGGGTTAGGGTTAGGGTTAGGGTTAGGGTTAGGGTTAGGGTTAGGGTTAGGGTTAGGGTTAGGGTTAGGGTTAGGGTTAGGGTTAGGGTTAGGGTTAGGGTTAGGGTTAGGGTTAGGGTTAGGGTTAGGGTTAGGGTTAGGGTTAGGGTTAGGGTTAGGGTTAGGGTTAGGGTTAGGGTTAGGGTTAGGGTTAGGGTTAGGGTTAGGGTTAGGGTTAGGGTTAGGGTTAGGGTTAGGGTTAGGGTTAGGGTTAGGGTTAGGGTTAGGGTTAGGGTTAGGGTTAGGGTTAGGGTTAGGGTTAGGGTTAGGGTTAGGGTTAGGGTTAGGGTTAGGGTTAGGGTTAGGGTTAGGGTTAGGGTTAGGGTTAGGGTTAGGGTTAGGGTTAGGGTTAGGGTTAGGGTTAGGGTTAGGGTTAGGGTTAGGGTTAGGGTTAGGGTTAGGGTTAGGGTTAGGGTTAGGGTTAGGGTTAGGGTTAGGGTTAGGGTTAGGGTTAGGGTTAGGGTTAGGGTTAGGGTTAGGGTTAGGGTTAGGGTTAGGGTTAGGGTTAGGGTTAGGGTTAGGGTTAGGGTTAGGGTTAGGGTTAGGGTTAGGGTTAGGGTTAGGGTTAGGGTTAGGGTTAGGGTTAGGGTTAGGGTTAGGGTTAGGGTTAGGGTTAGGGTTAGGGTTAGGGTTAGG
>NW_026040177.1:0-91224 GCF_023343835.1 Lagopus muta
GCTATGGGGCGGCTATGGGGCGGCTATGGGGCAGCTATGGGGCGGCTATGGGGCAGCTATCGGGCAGCTATGGGGCAGCTATGGGGCGGCTATGGGGCGGCTATGGGGCAGCAGTAGGGCAGCTATGGGGCGGCTCTGGGTCGGTTTGTTGGGCAGCAGTGGGGCAGTTATGGGGCGGCTATGGGGTGGCTATGGGGCAGCAGTAGGGCAGCTATGGGGCGGCTATGGGGTGGCTATGGGGCAGCAGTGGGGCAGTTATGGGGTCGCTACCCGCTATGGGGGTCCCCGGGTCGCCCAGCGCCTCCTGCAGCTCCTGGAAGCTCCGCCAGCGCCGCCACCCACAGAGACCCCGGAAACGGATCCGAGCCTGACTGCGGGCAC
Source organism: Lagopus muta (assembly GCF_023343835.1). Taxonomy (NCBI): domain Eukaryota; kingdom Metazoa; phylum Chordata; class Aves; order Galliformes; family Phasianidae; genus Lagopus; species Lagopus muta. Next base: position 382 of record NW_026040177.1, read on the forward strand.
AGGGGGCACTGGGGTCACATGGGGGTCACAGGGTCACAGGGGGTCAGTGGGGGTCAGGGGGGTTACATGGGGTCACTTGGGGTCAGCGGGGGGTCACATAGGGGTTAGCGGGGTCACTGGGGTCAGTGGGGATCACTGGGGGTCAATGGGTCAGAGGGGTCACTGGGGGTCAGTGTGGTTAGCCGGGGGTCACTGGGGGGGTCAGCGGGGGTCACTGGGAGTCAATGGGGTCAGCGAGGTCACATGGGGGTCAGCAGGGTCACTTGTGGTCAGTGGGGTCAGGCGGGGTCAGTGGGGTCATTGGGGTCACGGGGTCAGCGGGGTCACATGGGGTCAGCAGGGTCACATGGGGATCAGTGGGGTCACTGGGGATCTGTGGGGTCAGCGGGGTCACTGGGGTCAGTGGGGTCACTGGGGGTCAGTGGTGTCAGCGGGGGTCACATGGGGGTCAGTGGGGTCACTGGGGGTCTGTGGGGGTCAGCGGGTCACATGGGGGGTCAGTGGGGTCACTGGGGGTCAGCAGGGTCACATGGGGGTTAGCGGGATCACTGTGGGGGTCAGTGGGGTCACTGGGGGGTCAATGGGGTCAGAGGGGTCACTGGGGGTCAGTGTGGTTAGCGGGGTCACTGGGGTCAGCGGGGTCACTGGGGTCAGCAGGATCACATGGGGGTCAGCGGGGTCAGCGGGGTCACATGGGGGTCAGCAGGATCACATGGGGGTCAGCGAGGTCACTGTGGGTCAGCGGGGTCACTGGGGGGTCAATGAGGTCAGAGGGGTCACTGGGGGTCAGTGGGGTCAGCGGGGTCACATGGGGGTCAGCGGAGTCAGCAGGGTCACTGGGGTCAGCAGGGTCATGTGGGGGTCATTGGGATCACATGGGGGTCATTGGGGTCACATGGGGTCAGCAGGGGCATTGGGGTCATTGGGGTCACATGGGGTCATTGGGATCACATGGGGGTCATTGGGGTCACATGGGGTCATTGGGATCACATGGGGGTCATTGGGGTCACATGGGGTCATTGGGGTCATATGAGGTCTTATGGGTCACTTCTGGGTCCCACTCAGCACTTCTGGTCCCACTTCTGGGTCCCGCCCCACACTTGTGGGTTCCACCCCACACTTCTGGGCTCCACCCTACACTTGTGGGTCCCGCTTCTGGGTTCCACCCCACACTTATGGGTCCCACCCCCACACTTCTGGGTCCCACTTCTGGTCCCGCCCCACACTTGTGGGTCCCACCTATGGGTTCCACTTACAGGTCCCACCCCACATTTGTGGGTCCCACTTCTGGGTCCCGCCCCACACTTATGGGTCCCATTCCCCCCCCCCCCTTGGGACTCACGCTGCAGCCACGCGCGCAGCCACGGATCAGGCGATGCTGAGCGGGGAAGGCGGCGCTCAGGGGCAGCTGGGGGGCGTCGGGGGGCAGCTGGGGAGGTTGGGGGGGGGGGATGGGGGGTTTGGGGGGCTGGGGGGGGGTCGGGGGGGGTGTTGGAGGGTTTTGGGGGGGGCGTTGGGGGGCTGGGGGTCATCGGGGGGGGGGGTTGGGGGCTTTTGGTTCCTGGGGGGCGTCGGGGGGGGATTGGGGGGTTTGGGGGGGGGGGGGGTTGGGGGGCGTTGGGGGGGCGTCGGCCATGGACACAAGCAAGGGGGAGGGGAACGGCGAGGAGCCTCCAGGGCCAGCCGGGGGCGTAGGGAGCCCATCTGGGGGGGGAATGGACCAGTATGGACCAGTATGGACCAGTGTGGACCAGTATGGACCAGTATGGACCATTACAGACCAGTATGGACCAGTGTGGACCATTACAGACCAGTATGGACCAGTGTGGACCATTACAGACCAGTATGGACCAGTGTGGACCAGTATGGACCAGTATGGACCATTACAGACCAGTGTGGACCAGTGTGGACCATTACAGACCAGTATGGACCAATATGGTCCCCCCAGTCCCCCCCAGTCCCACCCCAGTCCCCCCCTCCCCCCCCTACTTCCATCCCAGTCCATCCCAGTCCCCTCCCAGTCACCCCCAGTATCCCCCCCGGTCCCCCCCAGTCCTTCCCAGTATCCCCCAGTCCCCCCCATTCCATCCCACTCCACTCCCAGTCCCCCCCAGTTCCATCCCAAGCCCCCCCCATTCTCCCCCCCATTTCCATCCCATTCCCCCCCCACCTCCCAGTCCCCCCCCAGTTCCCCTCCATTCCATCCCACTCTGCTCCCAGTTCCCCCCATTCCCCCCCATTCTCCCCCCCACTCCCATCCCAGTGCCCCTCAGTCCCCCCCCAGTTCCATCCCTTTCTCCCCCCATTCCCCCCCCAGTCCCTCCAGCCCCCCCCAGTCCCCCCAACTCCCCCCATTCCCATCCCATTCCCCCCCATTCTCCCCCCCACTCCCATCCCATTCCCTCCCCAGTCCCCCCCAGTCCCCCCCATTTCCATCCCATCCCTTCCCCAGTCCCCATTCTCCCCCCATTCCCCCCCATTTCATCCCAGTCCCCCCCACTGCCCCCCAGTCCCCCTCAAGCCCATCCCAGCCCCCCATTCTCCCTGCAGTCCCTCCCAGTCCCCCTCAATCCCATTCCATTCCCCCCCAGTCCCCTCCAGTTCCATCCCAGTCCCCCCCTACTCCCCCCATTTCCATCCCATTTTCCCCCCTCCACCTCCCAGTCCTCCCCACTCCCCCCATTCCCCCCCAGTCCCCCGCACTCCCATCCCATTCCATCCCAGTCCCTCCCAGTCCCCCCCCACTCACCCCCAGTTTCATCCCATCCCAGTCCCCCCCACTCCCCCCATTTCCTCCCATTCCCCCCCCCGCTCCATACTGGAATTTCTCCTCCCGTTCCTTTTTCTCCTCCCTGCGGTGCAGCAGCAGCAGCGGCTCCTCCAGGTCGGCCTTCAGCGTCCAGGCTGGGAGAACACGCCGTGTCACGTGTGTGCTGTGTGATGTCACGTGTGTGCTGTGTGATGTCACGTGTGTGCTGTGTGCTGCGTCACGTGTGTGCTGTGTGTGCTGTGTGATGTCATGTGTGTGCTGTGTGACGTCATGTGTGTGACATCACGTGTGTGCTGTGTCACGTGTGTGCGGTGTGACGTCATGTGTGTGACATCACATGTGTGCTGTGTCACGTGTGTGCTGTGTGCTGTGTGACGTCTGTGCAGTGTGCTGCGTCACGTGTGTGCTGTGTGTGCTGTGTGATGTCATGTGTGTGCTGTGTGACGTCATGTGTGTGACATCACGTGTGTGCTGTGTCACGTGTGTGCGGTGTGACGTCATGTGTGTGCTGTGTCACATGTGTGCTGTGTGCTGTGTGACGTCTGTGCTGTGTGCTGTGTGACATCATGTGTGTGCTGTGTGCTGCGTCACGTGTGTGCTGTGTGACATCATGTGTGTGTTGTGTGACATCACGTGTGTGCTGTGTGATGTCACGTGTGTGCTGTGTGCTGTGTCACGTGTGTGCTGTGTGACGTCACATGTGTGCTGTGTGCTGTGTCACGTGTGTGCTGTGTGACGTCACGTGTGTGCTGTGTGACATCATGTGTGTGCTGTGTGACGTCACGTGTGTGCTGTGTGCTGTGTCACGTGTGTGCTGTGTGACATCATCTGTGTGCTGTGTGACGTCATGTGTGTGCTGTGTGACGTCATGTGTTGTGCTGTGTGTGCTGTGTGACGTCACGTGTGTGCTGTGTGACATCACATGTGTGCTGTGTGACATCACGTGTGTGCTGTGCGACATCACGTGTGTGCTGTGTGACGTCACGTGTGTGCTGTGTGACATCATGTGTGTGCTGATTGACAGCATGTGTGTGCTCTGTGACATCATGTGTGTGCTGTGTGACGTCATGTGTGTGCTGTGTGACATCATGTGTGCTGTGTGAAGTCACGTGTGTGCTGTGTGACATCACGTGTGTGCTGTGTGACGTCACGTGTGTGCTGTGTGCTGTGTCACGTGTGTGCTGTGTGACGTCAAGTGTGTGCTGTGTGACGTCATCTGTGTGCTGTGTGACGTCACGTGTGTGCTGTGTGACGTCATGTGTGTGCTGTGTGACCTCACGTGTGTGCTGTGTGACGTCATCTGTGTGCTGTGTGACGTCACGTGTGTGCTGTGTGACGTCATCTGTGTGCTGTGTGACCTCACGTGTGTGCTGTGTGACATCACGTGTGTGCTGTGTGCTGTGTCACGTGTGTGCTGTGTGACATCACGTGTGTGCTGTGTGACGTCATCTGTGTGCTGTGTGACGTCATCTGTGTGCTGTGTGCTGTGTCACGTGTGTGCTGTGTGACGTCAAGTGTGTGCTGTGTGACGTCATCTGTGTGCTGTGTGACGTCATGTGTGTGCTGTGTGACATCACGTGTGTGCTGTGTGACGTCAAGTGTGTGCTGTGTGCTGTGTGACATCACGTGTGTGCTGTGTGTGCTGTGTGGACATCACGTGTGTGCTGTGTGTGCTGTGTGACATCACGTGTGTGCTGTGTCACGCGTGTCCCACATTGTCTCAGATGTGTCCCACCATCACATCACGTGTGTTTGATGGCACATCACGCGTGTCCCTATGTCACACGTGTCCCCCCCAGTCAGCCCCAATGGCCTCCATGTCCCCATTGACCCCAACGTCCCCACAGCCCCCCATGACCCCATTGTCCCCATTGTCCCCAATGTCCCCTCAATTGTCCCCATTGACCCCAGTGCCCCCACATCCCCCCAGTGCCTCCATTGTCCCCAATGTCCCCATTGTCCCCAGTGTCCCCATTGACCCCCATGCCTCCATGGATCCCACTGACCCCAACCTCCCCAGTGTCCCCATTGTCCCCACATCCCCCCATTGTCCCCAATGTCCCCAATGTCCCCATTGACCCCAATGTCCTCACATCCCCCCAGTGCCTCCAATATCCCAAATGTCCCCAATGTCCCCAGTGCCCCCAGTGTCCCCATTGACCCCCATGCCTCCATAGATCCCATTGACCCCAATGTCCCCAGTGTCCCCCATTGTCCCCAGTGCACCCAGTGTCCCCAAACGCCCCCATTGTCTCCAATGTCCCCAATGCCCCCACATCCCCCCATTGTCCCCATATCCCACAACGCCCCCAATGTCCCCTCACTGTCCCCAACGTCCCCACATCCCCCAGTGTCCCCAATGCCCCCAGTGTCCCCATTGACCCTCATGCCTCCATGGATCCCATTGACCCCGATGTCCCCAATGTCCCCAACCTCCCCATTGTCCCCAGTGTCCCCACATCCCCCCATTGTCCCCATTGACCCCAAACTCCCCAATGTCCCCATTGACCCCAACATCCCCACAGCCCCCCATTGTCCCCAATGTCCCCAATGTCCCCATGACCCCAATGTCCCCCACATCCCACCAGTGCCTCCAATATCCCCAATGTCCCAATGTCCCCAATGTCCCCATTGACCCCAGTGTCCCCACATCCCCCCAATGTCCCCAATGTCCCCTCGCTGTCCCCACGCCCCACCTGTCCCCTCTCTCAGCTGCAGCTCCCCACTCTCCACCCATCGATAACACGGGAAGGCGGCCGTGGGGGACACCGCCGTCCCCATCGCTGCCATCGTCCCCATCATCGCTGCCGTCATCTCCATCATCGCTGCCATCGTCCCCCGTCGTCCCCACGGCTCTCGTTGTCCCCACGGCTCTCGTCGCCCCCATGGTTGTCCCCCAGAGGCCCCCAGACGGTGACGATGTCGCAGAGCCATCGGTCCGGGACGAGGGACAGCAGGGCTTCCTTATGGAGCCTCAGCAGCAGCAGGGTCCCCAGCGGGGCCTCCGAAGTCACCTCGGCCTCCACCGTCTGTGGGGACGGAGCTGGGTCACCTGGGTGGCACCTATGGGTCGCCCCGTGGCGCCCGATGGCACCCCGCGGCAGCCAAGGGCACCTATGGGTCATACAATGGCACCCAGTGGCACCCAATGGCACCCAAAGGCATCCAATGGCACCCAGTGGCACCCAATGGCACCTATGGGTCAACCAATGGGAACCCATGGCACCCAATGGCAGCTTTGTGTCACCCAGTGGGAACCAATGGCACCCAATGGCATCCTATGGGTCATCCAATGGCACCCAATGGCACCCAAAAGCATCCAATGGCACCCAATCGCACCTAATCGCACCCAATGATACCTGTGGGTCATTCAATGGCACCCAATGGCACCCAATGGGGCTCAATGGCACCCAATGCCACCTATGGGTCACCCAATGGGACCCAGTGGCACCCAATGGCGTCCTATGGGTCATCCAATGGCACCCAATGGCACCCAAAGGCATCCAATGGCACCCAATGGCACCCAATCGCACCCAATGATACCTGTGGGTCATTCAATGGTTCCCAATGGCATCCAATGGGGCTCAATGGCACCCAATGCCACCTATGGGTCACCCAATGGGACCCAGTGGCACCCAATGGCGTCCTATGGGTCATCCAATGGCACCCAATGGCACCCAAAGGCATTCAATAGAACCCAATAGCACCCAGTGGCACCCAATGGCACCCAATGATACCTGTGGGTCATCCAATGGCACCCAGTGGCACCCAAAGGCATCCAATGGCACTCAGTAGCACCCAGTGGCACCCAATGGGGCTCAATGGCACCCAATGCCACCTATGTGTCACCCAATGGGACCCAGTGACACCCAAAGGCACCTATGGGTCATCCAATGGGAACCAATGGCACCCAATGGGACCTTTGTGTCACTCAATGGTTCCCAGTAGCACCCAATGGCGTCTATGGGTCATCCAATGGCACCCAATGGCACCCAAAGGCATCCAATGGCACCCAATCGCACCCAATGATACCTGTGGGTCATTCAATGGCACCCAATGGCACCCAATGGGGCTCAATGGCACCCAATGCCACCTAAGGGTCACCCAATGGGACCCAGTGGCACCCAATGGTGTCCTATGGGTCATCCAATGGCACCCAATGGCACCCAAAGGCATCCAATGGCACCCAATGGCACCCAATCGCACCCAATGATACCTGTGGGTCATTCAATGGCACCCAATGGCACCCAATGGGGCTCAATGGCACCCAATGCCACCTATGTGTCACCCAATGGGACCCAGTGGCACCCAATGATACCTATGGGTCACCCAATGGCACCCAATGGCATTTTTGTGGCACCCAGTGGGAACCAGTGGCACCCAATGGCACCTTTATGGGTCATCCAATGGCACCCAATGGCATCTGAAGGCATCCAATAGCACCCAATGGCACCCAGTGGCTCCCAATGGCACCCAATGGCTCCCAGTGGCACCCAGTGGCACCGATGGGTCATCCAATGGGAACCCATGGCACCCAATAACATCCAATAGCACCCAGTAGTACCCAATGGCACCCAATGGCACCCAATGGCACCTATGGGTCACCCAATGGCACCCAATGGCAGCTTTGTGGCACCCAAAGGCATCCAATGGCACCCAGTGGCACCCAATGGCACCTATGGGTCATCCAATGGGAACCCATGGCACCCAATGGCACCTTTGTGTCACCCAGTGGGAACCAATGGCACCCAATGGCATTTAAAGGCATCCAATAGCATGCAATGGCACCCAATGGCACCCAATGATACCTGTGGGTCATTCAATGGCACCCAGTGACACCCAATGGCACCTATGGGTCATCCAATGGGAACCAATGGCACCCAAGGGACCTTTGTGTCACTCAATGGTTCCCAATAGCACCCAATGGCGTCTATGGGTCATCCAATGGCACCCAATGGCAGCCAATGGCACCTATGGGTCACCCAATGGGACCCAGTGGCACCCAATGATACCTATGGGTCACCCAATGGCACTCAATGGCACCTTTGTGGCACCCAGTGGGAACCAATGGCACCCAATGGCACCTTTATGGGTCATCCAATGGCACCCAATGGCATCTAAAGGCATCCAATAGCACCCAATGGCACCCAGTGGCACCCAATGGCACCCAATGGCTCCCAGTGGCACCCAATGGCACCTATGGGTCATCCAATGGGAACCCATGGCACCCAATGGCACCTTTGCGTCACCCAGTGAGAACCAATGGCACCCAATGGCATCCTATCGGTCATCCAATGGCACCCAAAGGCATCCAGTGGTACCCAGTGGCACCCAATGGCAACTTTGTGTCACCCAGTGGCACCCAATCGCACCTATGGGTCACCCAATGGCACCCAATGGCACCTTTGTGGCACCCAAGGGCATCCAATGGCACCCAGTGGCACTCAATGGCACCCAATGGCACCCAAAGGCATTCAATAGAACCCAATGGCACCCAGTGGCACCCAATGGCACCCAATGATACCTGTGGGTCATCCAATGGCACTCAGTGGCACCCAAAGGCATCCAATTGCACCCAATAGCACCCAGGTGGCACCTATGGGTCATCCAATGGGAACCAATGGCACCCAATGGCACCCAGTGGCACCCAATGGCACCTATGAGTCATCCAATGGGAACCCATGGCACCCAATGGAACCTTTGTGTCACCCAGTGGGAACCAATGGCACCCAATGGCATCCTATCGGTCATCCAATGGCACCCAAAGGCATCCAGAGGCACCCAGTGGCACCCAATGGCAACTTTCTGTCACCCAGTGGGAACCAATGGCACCTGTGGGTCACGCAATGGCACCCAATGGCACCTTTGTGGCACCCAAGGGCATCCAATGGCACCCAGTGGCACCCAATGGCACCCAATGGCGTCCTATGGGTCATCCAATGGCACCCAATGGCACCCAAAGGCATTCAATAGAACCCAATAGCACCCAGGTGGCACCTATGGGTCATCCAATGGGAACCAATGGCACCCAATGGCACCCAATGTCACCCAATGATACCTGTGGGTCATTCAATGGCACCCAATGGAACCCAATGGGGCTCAATGGCACCCAATGCCACCTATGGGTCACCCAATGGGACCCAGTGGCAATCAATGATACCTATGGGTCACTCAGCGGCACCCAATGGCAGCTTTCTGTCACCCAGTGGGAACCAATGGCACCCAATGGCACCCAGTGGCACCCAGTGGCACCGATGGGTCATCCAATGGGAACCCATGGCACCCAATAACATCCAATAGCACCCAGTAGTACCCAATGGCACCCAATGGCACCTATGGGTCACCCAATGGCACCCAATGGCAGCTTTGAGGCACCCAAAGGCATCCAATGGCACCCAGTGGCACCCAATGGCACCTATGGGTCATCCAATGGGAACCCATGGCACCCAATGGCACCTTTGTGTCACCCAGTGGGAACCAATGGCACCCAATGGCATTTAAAGGCATCCAATAGCATGCAATGGCACCCAATGGCACCCAATGATACCTGTGGGTCATTCAATGGCACCCAGTGACACCCAATGGCACCTATGGGTCATCCAATGGGAACCAATGGCACCCAAGGGACCTTTGTGTCACTCAATGGTTCCCAATAGCACCCAATGGCGTCTATGGGTCATCCAATGGCACCCAATGGCAACCAATGGCACCTATGGGTCACCCAATGGGACCCAGTGGCACCCAATGATACCTGTGGGTCATTCAATGGCACCCAATGGCACCCAATGGGGCTCAATGGCACCCAATGCCACCTATGGGTCACCCAATGGGACCCAGTGGCACCCAATGGCGTCCTATGGGTCATCCAATGGCACCCAATGGCACCCAAAGGCATTCAATAGAACCCAATAGCAACCAATGGCACCCAATAAAGCTCAATGGCACCCAATGCCACCTTTGTGGCACCCAAAGGCATCCAATGGCACCCAGTGGCACCCAATGGCACCCAATGGCACCCAATGATACCTGTGGGTTACCCAATGGCACCCAGTGGGAACCAATGGCACCCAAAGGCACTCAATAGAACTCAATAGCACCCAGTGGCACCCAATGGCACGCAATGGGGCTCAATGGCACCCAATGGCAGCCAATGGCACGCAATGGGGCTCAATGGCACCCAATTTCAGCCAATGGCACCTATGGGTTACCCAATGGGACCCAGTGGCACCCAATGATACCTGTGGGTCACCCAGTGGGAACCAGAGGAACCCAATGGCGTCCTATGGGTCATCCAATGGCACTCAATGGCACCCAATGGCACCCAATGATACCTGTGGGTCATCCAATGGCACCCAGTGGGAACCAATGGCACCTATGGGTCATCCAATGAGAACCAATGGCACCCAATGGCACCTATGGGTCATCCAATGATACCTGTGTGTCATTCAGTGGCATAAAATGGCACCCAATGGGGCTCAATGGCACCCCATGCCACCTATGTGTCAGCCAATGGGACCCAGAGGCACCCAATGGCACCTTTGTGGCACCCAAAGGCATCCAATGGCACCCAGTTGCACCCAATGGCACCTATGGGTCATCTAATGGCACCCAATGGCACCTTTGTGGCACCCAAAGGCATCCAATGGCACCCAGTGACACCCAATGGCACCCAAAGGTATCCAATGGCACCCAAAGGCACCCAATGGCGTCCTATGGGTCACCCAATGGCACCCAATGGCACCCAATGGGGCTCAATGGCACCCAATGCGACCTATGGGTCAGCCAATGGGAACCAGTGGCACCCAATGGAACCTTTGTGGAACCCAAAGGCATCCAATGGCACCCAGTGGCACCCAATGGCACCCAATGGCACCCAATGGCACCCAAAGGCATCCAATGGCACCCAGTGGCACCCAATGGCACCTATGGGTCACCCAATGGCACCTATGGGTCACCCAATGGGACCCAGTGGCACCTTTGTGGCACCCAAAGGCATCCAATGGCACCCAGTGGCACCCAATGGCACCCAAATGTATCCAATGGCACCCAATGGCACCCAATGGCGTCCTATGGGTCACCCAATGGCACCCAATGGCACCTTTGGGGCACCCAAAGCATCCAATGGCAACCAGTGGCACCCAATGGCACCTATGGGTCATCCAATGGCACCTTTGAGTCACCCAGTGGGAACCAATGGCACCCAATGGCATCCTATCGGTCATCCAATGGCACCCAAAGGCATCCAGAGGCACCCAGAGGCACCCAATGGCAACTTTCTGTCACCCAGTGGGAACCAATGGCACCTGTGGGTCACGCAATGGCACCCAATGGCACCTTTGTGGCACCCAAGGGCATCCAATGGCACCCAGTGGCACCCAATGGCACCCAATGGCGTCCTATGGGTCATCCAATGGCACCCAATGGCACCCAAAGGCATTCAATAGAACCCAATAGCACCCAGTGGCACCCAAAGGCATCCAATGGCACCCAATAGCACCCAGGTGGCACCTATGGGTCATCCAATGGGAACCAATGGCACCCAATGGCACCCAATGTCACCCAATGATACCTGTGGGTCATTCAATGGTACCCAATGGAACCCAATGGGGCTCAATGGCACCCAATGCCACCTATGGGTCACCCAATGGGACCCAGTGGCAATCAATTATACCTATGGGTCACTCAGCGGCACCCAATGGCAGCTTTCTGTCACCCAGTGGGAACCAATGGCACCCAAAGGCACTCAATAGAACTCAATAGCACCCAGTGGCACCCAATGGCACGCAATGGGGCTCAATGGCACCCAATGGCAGCCAATGGCACGCAATGGGGCTCAATGGCACCCAATGGCAGCCAATGGCACCTATGGGTCACCCAATGGGACCCAGTGGCACCCAATGATACCTGTGGGTCACCCAGTGGGAACCAGAGGAACCCAATGGCGTCCTATGGGTCATCCAATGGCACTCAATGGCACCCAATGGCACCCAATGATACCTGTGGGTCATCCAATGGCACCCAGTGGCACCCAATGGCACCTATGGGTCATCCAATGAGAACCAATGGCACCCAATGGCACCTATGGGTCATCCAATGATACCTGTGGGTCATTCAGTGGCACCCAATGGCACCCAATGGGGCTCAATGGCACCCCATGCCACCTATGTGTCAGCCAATGGGACCCAGAGGCACCCAATGGCACCTTTGTGGCACCCAAAGGCATCCAATGCAACCCAGTGGCACCCAATGGCACTCAGTGGCACCCAATGGCACCCAATGGCACCTTTGTGGCACCCAAAGGCATCCAATGGCACCCAGTTGCACCCAATGGCACCTATGGGTCATCCAATGGCACCCAATGGCACCTTTGTGGCACCCAAAGGCATCCAATGGCACCCAGTGACACCCAATGGCACCCAAAGGTATCCAATGGCACCCAAAGGCACCCAGTGGCGTCCTATGGGTCACCCAATGGCACCCAATGGCACCCAATGGGGCTCAATGGCACCCAATGCCACCTATGGGTCAGCCAATGGGAACCAGTGGCACCCAATGGAACCTTTGTGGAACCCAAAGGCATCCAATGGCACCCAATGGCACCCAATGGCACCCAAAGGCATCCAATGGCACCCAGTGGCACCCAATGGCACCTATGGGTCACCCAATGGCACCTATGGGTCACCCAATGGGACCCAGTGGCACTTTTGTGGCACCCAAAGGCATCCAATGGCACCCAGTGGCACCCAATGGCACCCAAATGTATCCAATGGCACCCAATGGCACCCAATGGCGTCCTATGGGTCACCCAATGGCACCCAATGGCACCTTTGGGGCACCCAAAGCATCCAATGGCAACCAGTGGCACCCAATGGCACCTATGGGTCATCCAATGGCACCTTTGTGTCACCCAGTGGGAACCAATGGCACCCAATAGCATCCTATGGGTCATCCAATGGCACCCAATGGCATCTAAAGGCATCCAATAGCGCCCAATGGTACACAGTGGCACCCAATGGCACCCAAAGTCACCCAGTGGCACCCAATGGCACCTATGGGTCACCCAATGATGCCCAATGGGTCCCAGTGGCACCCATTGCCACCTAAGGGTCACCCAATGGCACCCAATGGCAACTTTGTGTCATCCAATGGGAACCAATGGCACCCAATGGCGTCCTATCGGTCATCCAATGGCACCCAAAGGCATCCAGTGGCACCCAGTGGCACCCAATGGCAACTTTCTGTCACCCAGTGGCACCCAAGGGCACCTGTGGGTCACCCAATGGCACCCAATGGCACCTTTGTGACACCCAAGGGCATCCAATGGCACCCAGTGGCACCCAATGGCACCCAATGGCGTCCTATGGGTCATCCAATGGCACCCTATGGCACTCAAAGGCATTCAATAGAACCCAATAGCACCCAGTGGCACCCAATGGCACCCAATGATACCTGTGGGTCGTCCAATGACACCCAGTGGCACCCAATGGCACCCAAAGTCTTTCAATAGAACTCAATAGCGCCCAGTGGCACCCAATGGCACCCAATGATACCTGTGGGTCATTCAGTGGCACCCTGTGGCACCCAATGGCACCTATGGGTCACCCAATGGGAACCAATGGGAACCAATGGGACCTTTGTGTCACTCAATGGTTCTCAATAGCACCCAATGGCGTCTATAAGTCATCCAATGGCACCCAATGGCACCCAAAGGCATGAAATGGCACCCAATGGGGCTCAATGGCACCCAATGGCAGCCAATGGCACCAATGGGTCACCCAATGGGACCCAGTGGCACCCAATGATACCTGTGGGTCACCCAGTGGGAACCAGAGGCACCCAATGGCGTCCTATGGGTCGTCCAATGGCATTCAATGGCACCCAATGGCACCCAATGATACCTGTGGGACATCCGATGGCACCCAGTGGGAACCAATGGCACCTATGGGTCATCCAAAGGGAACCAATGGCACCCAATGGCACCAATGGGTCATCCAATGATACCTGTGGGTCATTCATTGGCACCCAATGGCACCCAATGGGGCTCAATGGCACCCAATGCCACCTATGGGTCATCCAATGGGACCCAGTGGCACCCAATGATACCTGTGGGTCACCCAGTGGGAGCCAGTGGCACCCAATGGCGTCCTATGGGTCATCCAATGGCACCCAATGGCACCCAAAGGCATTCAATAAAACCCAATAGCACCCTGTGGCACCCAAAGGCACCCAATGATACCTGTGGGTCATCCAATGGCACCCAGTGGCACCCAAATGCATCCAATGGATCCCAATAGCACCCAGGTGGCACCTATGGGTCATCCAATGGGAACCAATGGCACCCAATGGCACCTATGGGTCATCCAACGATACCTGTGTGTCATTCAGTGGCACCCAAAGGCACCCAATGGGGCTCAATGGCACCCAATGCCACCTATGGGTCACCCAATGTGACCCAGTGCCACCCAATGATACCTGTGGGTCACCCAGTGGCACCCAATGGCAGCTTTGTGTCACCCAGTGGGAACCAATGGCACCCAATGGCACCTCTGGAACACCCAGTAGCACCCAAAGGCACCCAATGGCACCCAGTGGCACCCAGTGGCACCTATGGGTCATCCAATGGCACCCAATGGCACCCAATAACATCCAATAGCACCCAGTAGCACCCAATGGCACCCAATGGCACCTATGGGTCATCCAGTGGCACCCAATGGCACATTTGTGGCACCCAAGGGCACCCAGTGGCACCTAATGGCACCCAATGATACCTGTGGGTCATTCAATGGCACCCAGTGGCACCCAATGGCACCTATGGGTCATCCAATGGGAACCAATGGCACCCAAAGGGACCTTTGTGTCACTCAATGGTTCCCAATAGCACCCAATGGCGTCTATAAATCATCCAATGGCACCCAATGGCACCCAAAGGCATAAAATGGCACCCAATGGGGCTCAATGGCACCCAATGGCAGCCAATGGCACCTATGGCTCACCCAATGGGACCCAGTGGCACCCAATGATACCTGTGGGTCACCCAATGGGACCCAGTGGCACCCAATGGCGTCCTATGGGTCGTCCAATGGCATTCAATGGCACTCAATGGCACCCAATAATACCTGTGGGTCATCCAATGGCACCCAGTGGGAACCAATGGCACCTATGGGTCATCCAATGGGAACCAATGGCACCCAATGGCACCAATGGGTCATCCAATTATACCTGTGGGTCATTCAGTAACACCCCATGGCACCCAATGGGGCTCAATGGCACCCAATGC
Source organism: Lagopus muta (assembly GCF_023343835.1). NCBI lineage: Eukaryota > Metazoa > Chordata > Aves > Galliformes > Phasianidae > Lagopus > Lagopus muta. The sequence continues at coordinate 15,429 of NW_026040177.1, forward strand.
CACCTATGGGTCATCCAATGGGACCCACTGGCACCCAATGATACCTGTGGGTCACCCAGTGGGAGCCAGTGGCACCCAATGATACCTGTGGGTCATCCAATGGCACCCAGTGGGAACCAATGGCACCTATTGGTCATCCAATGGCACCCAATGGCACCCAATAACATCCAATAGCACCCAGTAGCACCCAATGGCACCCAATGGCACCCAATGGCACCTCTGGGTCACCCAATGGCACCCAATGGCGCCTTTGTGGCACCCAAAGGCATCCAATGGCACCCAGTGGCACCCAATGGCACCTATGGTTCATCCAATGGGAACCCATGGCACCTAATGGCACCTTTGTGTCACCCAGGGGGAACCAATGGCACCCAATGGCATCCTATGGGTCATCCAATGGCACCCAATAGCATCTAAAGGCATCCAATAGCATGCAATGGCACCCAATGGCACCCAATCGCACCCAATGATACCTGTGGGTCATTCAATGGCACCCAGTGGCACCTATGGGTCATAAATGGCACCCAGTGGCACCCAATGGCACCCAAAGGCATCCAATGGCAACCAGTGGCACCCAATGGCACCTATGGTCACCCAATGGCACCTTTGTGGCACCCAAAGGCATCCAATGGCACCCAGTGGCACCCAAAGGCATCCAATGGCACCCAATAGCACCCAATGGTACCCCATGGTGCTCAATGGCACCCAATGCCACCTATGTGTCACCCAATGAGACCCAGTGGCACCCAATGATACCTATGGGTCACCCAGTGGCACCCAATGGCACCTTTGTGTCACCCAGTGGGAACCAATGGCACCAAATGGCACCGATGGGTCACCCAATGGCACCCAATGGCACCTTTGTGGCACCCAAAGTCATCCAATGGCACTCGGTGGCACCCAATGGCACCTATGGGTCACCCAATGGCACCCAATGGCAGCTTTGTGTCACCCAGTGGGAGCCAGTGGCACCCAATGGCGTCCTATGGGTCATCCAATGGCACCCAATGGCACCCAAAGGCATTCAATAGAACCCAATAGCACCCAGTGGCACCCAATGGCACCCAATGATACCTGTGGGTCATCCAATGGCACCCAGTGGCACCCAATAGCACCCAGGTGGCACCCATGGGTCATCCAATGGGAACCAATGGCACCCAATGGCACCCACTGTCACTCAATGATACCTGTGGGTCATTCAATGGCACCCAGTGCCACCCAATGGGGCTCAATGGCACCCAATGCCACCTATGGGTCACCCAATGGGATCCAGTGGCACCCAATGATACCTATGGGTCACCCAGTGGCACCCAATGGCAGCTTTGTGTCACCCAGTGGGAACCAATGGCACCCAATGGCACCTCTGGATCACCCAGTGGCACCCAAAGGCACCCAATGGCACCCAGTGGCACCCAGTGGCACCTATGGGTCATCCAATGGCACCCAATGGCAACCAATATCATCCAATAGCACCCAGTAGCACCCAATGGCACCCAATGGCACCCAATGGCACCTATGGGTCACCCAGTGGCACCCAATGGCACCCAATGGCGTCCTATGGGCCATCCAATGGCACCCAATGGCACCCAAAGGCATTCAATAGAACCCAATAGCACCCAGTGGCACCCAATGGCACCCAATGATACCTGTGGGTCATCCAATGGCACCCAGTGGGAACCAATGGCGTCCTATGGGTCATTCAATGGCACCCAATGGCACCCAATGGCACCTATGGGTCATCCAATGATACCTGTGTGTCATTCAGTGGCACCCAATGGCACCCAATGGGGCTCAATGGCACCCAATGGCACCTATGGGTCACCCAATGGGACCCAGTGCCACCCAATGATACCTGTGGGTCACCCAGTGGGAGCCAGTGGCACCCAATAGCGTCCTATGGGTCATCCAATGGCACCCAATGGCACCCAAAGGCATTCAATAGAACCCAATAGCACCCAGTAGCACCCAATGGCACCCAATGATACCTGTGGGTCATCCAATGGCACCCAGTAGCAACCAAAGGCATCCAATGGCACCCAATAGCACCCAATGGCACCTATGGGTCATCCAATGGGAACCAATGGCACCCAATGGCACCCAATGTCACCCAATGATACCTGTGGGTCATTCAATGGCACCCAATGGCACACAATGGGGCTCAATGGCACCCAATGCCACCTATGGGTCACCCAATGAGACCCAGTGGCACCCAATGATACCTGTGGGTCATCCAGTGGCACCCAGTGGGAACCAATGTCACCTATGGGTCATCCAATGAGAACCAATGGCACCCAATGGCACCTATGGGTCATCCAATGATACCTGTGTGTCATTCAGTGGCACCCAATGGCACCCAATGGGGCTCAATGGCACCCAATGCCTACTATGGGTCACCCAATATGACCCAGTGGCACCCAATGATACCTATGGGTCACCCAGTGGCACCCAATGGCAGCTTTGTGTCACCCATTGGGAACCAATGGCCCCCAATGGAACCTCTGGATCACCCAGTGGCACCCAAAGACACCCAATGGCACCCAGTGGCACCCAGTGGCACCTATGGGTCATCCAATGGCACCCAATGGCACCCAATAACATTCAATAGCACCCAGTAGTACCCAATGGCACCCAATGGCACCCAATGGCACCTCTGGGTCACCCAATGGCACCCAATGGCACCTTTGTGGCACCCAAAGGCATCCAATGGCACCCAGTGGCACCCAATGGCATCCTATGGCTCATCCAATGGCACCCAATGGCATCTAAAGGCATCCAATAGCATGCAATGGCACCCAATGGCACCCAATGGCACCCAATGATACCTGTGGGTCATTCAATGGATCCCAATGGCACCCAGTGATACCTGTGGGTCATTCAATGGCACCCAGTGACACCCAAAGGCATCCAATGGCACCCAATGGCACCCAATCGCACCCAATGATACCTGTGGGTCATTCAATGGCACCCAATGGCACCCAATGGGGCTCAATGGCACCCAATGCCACCTATGGGTCATCCAATGGGACCCAGTGGCACCCAATGATACCTATGGGTCACCCAGTGGCACCCAATGGCAGCTTTGTGTCACCCATTGGGAACCAATGGCACCCAATGGCATCCTATGGGTCATCCAATGGCACCCAATGGCATCTAAAGGCATCCAATAGCATGCAATGGCACCCAAGGGCACCCAATGGCACCCAATGATACCTGTGGTTCATTCAATGGCACCCAATGGCACCCAATGATACCTGTGGGTCATTCAATGGCACCCAATGGCACCCAATGATACCTGTGGGTCATTCAATGGCACCCAATAACACCCAATGGCACCTATGGGTCATCCAATGGGAACCAATGGCACCCAAAGGGACCTTTGTGTCACTCAATGGTTCCCAATAGCACCCAATGGCGTCTATGGGTCATCCAATGGCACCCAATGGCACCCAAAGGCACCCAGTGGCACCCAATGGCACCCAATGATACCTGTGGGTAGCCCAATGGCACCCAGAGGCACCCAATGGCACCCAAAGGCTTTCAATAGAACTCAATAGCGCCCAGTGGCACCCAATCGCACCCAATGATACCTGTGGGTCATTCAATGGCACCCAATGGAACCCAATGGGGCTCAATGGCACCCAATGCCACCTACGGGTCACCCAATGGGACTCAGTGGCACCCAATGCCACCTATGTGTCACCCAATGTGACCCAGTGGCACCCAATGGCACCGATGGGTCACCCAGTGGCACCCAATGGCACCTTTGTGTCACCCAGTGGGAACCAATGGCACCAAATGGCACCGATGGGTCACCCAATGGCACCCAATGGCACCTTTGTGGCACCCAAAGTCATCCAATGGCACTCGGTGGCACCCAATGGCACCTATGGGTCATCCAATGGCACCCAGTGGCACACAATGGCAACCAATGGCACCTTTGTGGCACCCAAAGGCATCCAATGGCACCCAGTGGCACCCAAAGGCACCTATGGGTCACCCAATGGCACCCAATGTCACCTTTGTTGCACCCAAAGGCATCCAATGGCACCCTGTGGCACCCAATGGCACCTATGGGTCACCCAATGGCACCCAATTGCACCTTTGTGGCACCCAAAGGCATCCAATGGCACTCAGTGGCACCCAATGGCACCTATGGGTCATAAATGGCACCCAGTGGAACCCAATGGCACCCAAAGGCATCCAATGGCAACCAGTGGCACCCAATGGCACCTATGGGTCATCCAATGGGAACCAATGGCACCCAATGGCACCCAATGTCACCCAATGATACCTGTGGGTCATTCAATGGCACCCAATGGCACACAATGGGGCTCAATGGCACCCAATGCCACCTATGGGTCACCCAATGAGACCCAGTGGCACCCAATGATACCTGTGGGTCATCCAGTGGCACCCAGTGGGAACCAATGGCACCTATGGGTCATCCAATGAGAACCAATGGCACCCAATGGCACCTATGGGTCATCCAATGATACCTGTGTGTCATTCAGTGGCACCCAATGGCACCCAATGGGGCTCAATGGCACCCAATGCCAACTATGGGTCACCCAATATGACCCAGTGGCACCCAAAGGCATCCTATGGGTCACCCAGTGGCACCCAATGGCAGCTTTGTGTCACCCATTGGGAACCAATGGCCCCCAATGGAACCTCTGGATCACCCAGTGGCACCCAAAGACACCCAATGGCACCCAGTGGCACCCAGTGGCACCTATGGGTCATCCAATGGCACCCAATGGCACCCAGTAACATTCAATAGCACCCAGTAGTACCCAATGGCACCCAATGGCACCCAATGGCACCTCTGGGTCACCCAATGGCACCCAATGGCACCTTTGTGGCACCCAAAGGCATCCAATGGCACCCAGTGGCACCCAATGGCATCCTATGGCTCATCCAATGGCACCCAATGGCATCTAAAGGCATCCAATAGCATGCAATGGCACCCAATGGCACCCAATGGCACCCAATGATACCTGTGGGTCATTCAATGGATCCCAATGGCACCCAGTGATACCTGTGGGTCATTCAATGGCACCCAGTGACACCCAAAGGCATCCAATGGCAACCAATCGCACCCAATCGCACCCAATGATACCTGTGGGTCATTCAATGGCACCCAATGGCACCCAATGGGGCTCAATGGCACCCAATGCCACCTATGGGTCATCCAATGGGACCCAGTGGCACCCAATGATACCTATGGGTCACCCAGTGGCACCCAATGGCAGCTTTGTGTCACCCATTGGGAACCAATGGCACCCAATGGCATCCTATGGGTCATCCAATGGCACCCAATGGCATCTAAAGGCATCCAATAGCATGCAATGGCACCCAAGGGCACCCAATGGCACCCAATGATACCTGTGGTTCATTCAATGGCACCCAATGGCACCCAATGATACCTGTGGGTCATTCAATGGCACCCAATAACACCCAATGGCACCTATGGGTCATCCAATGGGAACCAATGGCACCCAAAGGGACCTTTGTGTCACTCAATGGTTCCCAATAGCACCCAATGGCGTCTATGGGTCATCCAATGGCACCCAATGGCACCCAAAGGCACCCAGTGGCACCCAATGGCACCCAATGATACCTGTGGGTAGCCCAATGGCACCCAGAGGCACCCAATGGCACCCAATGATACCTGTGGGTCATTCAATGGCACCCAATGGAACCCAATGGGGCTCAATGGCACCCAATGCCACCTACGGGTCACCCAATGGGACTCAGTGGCACCCAATGCCACCTATGTGTCACCCAATGTGACCCAGTGGCACCCAATGGCACCTTTGTGTCACCCAGTGGGAACCAATGGCACCAAATGGCACCGATGGGTCACCCAATGGCACCCAATGGCACCTTTGTGGCACCCAAAGTCATCCAATGGCACTCGGTGGCACCCAATGGCACCTATGGGTCATCCAATGGCACCCAGTGGCACACAATGGCAACCAATGGCACCTTTGTGGCACCCAAAGGCATCCAATGGCACCCAGTGGCACCCAAAGGCACCTATGGGTCACCCAATGGCACCCAATGTCACCTTTGTTGCACCCAAAGGCATCCAATGGCACCCTGTGGCACCCAATGGCACCTATGGGTCACCCAATGGCACCCAATTGCACCTTTGTGGCACCCAAAGGCATCCAATGGCACCCAGTGGAACCCAATGGCACCCAAAGTCATCCAATGGCAACCAGTGGCACCCAATGGCACCTATGGGTCATCCAATGGGAACCAATGGCACCCAATGGCACCCAATGTCACCCAATGATACCTGTGGGTCATTCAATGGCACCCAATGGCACACAATGGGGCTCAATGGCACCCAATGCCACCTATGGGTCACCCAATGAGACCCAGTGGCACCCAATGATACCTGTGGGTCATCCAGTGGCACCCAGTGGGAACCAATGGCACCTATGGGTCATCCAATGAGAACCAATGGCACCCAATGGCACCTATGGGTCATCCAATGATACCTGTGTGTCATTCAGTGGCAACCAATGGCACCCAATGGGGCTCAATGGCACCCAATGCCAACTATGGGTCACCCAATATGACCCAGTGGCACCCAAAGGCATCCTATGGGTCACCCAGTGGCACCCAATGGCAGCTTTGTGTCACCCATTGGGAACCAATGGCCCCCAATGGAACCTCTGGATCACCCAGTGGCACCCAAAGACACCCAATGGCACCCAGTGGCACCCAATGGCACCTATGGGTCATCCAATGGGAACCAATGGCACCCAATGGGACCTTTGTGTCACTCAATGGTTCCCAATGGCACCCAATGGCGTCTATGGGTCATCCAATGGCACCCAATGGCACCCAAAGGCATCCAATGGCACCCAATCGCACCCAATCGCACCCAATGATACCTGTGGGTCATTCAATGGCACCCAATGGCACCCAATGGGGCTCAATGGCACCCAATGGCAGCCAATGCCACCTGTGGGTCACCCAATGGCACCCAATGGCACCCGATGATACCTGTGGGTCACCCAGTGGGAGCCAGTGGCACCCAATGGCGTCCTATGGGTCATCCAATGGCACCCAATGGCACCCAAAGGCATTCAATAGAACCCAATAGCACCCAGTGGCACCCAATGGCACCCAATGATACCTGTGGGTCATCCAATGGCACCCAGTGGCACCCAATAGCACCCAGGTGGCACCCATGGGTCATCCAATGGGAACCAATGGCACCCAATGGCACCCACTGTCACTCAATGATACCTGTGGGTTATTCAATGGCACCCAGTGCCACCCAATGGGGCTCAATGGCACCCAATGCCACCTATGGGTCACCCAATGGGACCCAATGGCACCCTATGATACCTATGGGTCACCCAGTGGCACCCAATGGCAGCTTTGTGTCACCCAGTGGGAACCAATGGCACCCAATGGCACCTCTGGATCACCCAGTGGCACCCAAAGGCACCCAATGGCACCCAGTGGCACCCAGTGGCACCTATGGGTCATCCAATGGCACCCAATGGCACCCAATAACATCCAATAGTACCCAGTAGCACCCAATGGCACCCAATGGCACCCAATGGCACCTATGGGTCACCCAGTGGCACCCAATGGCACCCAATGGCGTCCTATGGGCCATCCAATGGCACCCAATGGCACCCAAAGGCATTCAATAGAACCCAATAGCACCCAGTGGCACCCAATGGCACCCAATGATACCTGTGGGTCATCCAATGGCACCCAGTGGGAACCAATGGCGTCCTATGGGTCATTCAATGGCAACCAATGGCACCCAATGGCACCTATAGGTCATCCAATGATACCTGTGTGTCATTCAGTGGCACCCAATGGCACCCAATGGGGCTCAATGGCACCCAATGGCACCTATGGGTCACCCAATGGGACCCAGTGCCACCCAATGATACCTGTGGGTCACCCAGTGGGAGCCAGTGGCACCCAATAGCGTCCTATGGGTCATCCAATGGCACCCAATGGCACCCAAAGGCATTCAATAGAACCCAATAGCACCCAGTAGCACCCAATGGCACCCAATGATACCTGTGGGTCATCCAATGGCACCCAGTAGCAACCAAAGGCATCCAATGGCACCCAATAGCACCCAATGGCACCTATGGGTCATCCAATGGGAACCAATGGCACCCAATGGCACCCAATGTCACCCAATGATACCTGTGGGTCATTCAATGGCACCCAATGGCACACAATGGGGCTCAATGGCACCCAATGCCACCTATGGGTCACCCAATGAGACCCAGTGGCACCCAATGATACCTTTGGGTCATCCAATGGCACCCAGTGGCACCCAATGGCACCTATGGGTCATCCAATGGGAACCAATGGCACCCAATGGCACCCAATGTCACCCAATGATACCTGTGGGTCATTCAATGGCACCCAATGGCACACAATGGGGCTCAATGGCACCCAATGCCACCTATGGGTCACCCAATGAGACCCAGTGGCACCCAATGATACCTGTGGGTCATCCAGTGGCACCCAGTGGGAACCAATGGCACCTATGGGTCATCCAATGAGAACCAATGGCACCCAATGGCACCTATGGGTCATCCAATGATACCTGTGTGTCATTCAGTGGCACCCAATGGCACCCAATGGGGCTCAATGGCACCCAATGCCAACTATGGGTCACCCAATATGACCCAGTGGCACCCAAAGGCATCCTATGGGTCACCCAGTGGCACCCAATGGCAGCTTTGTGTCACCCATTGGGAACCAATGGCCCCCAATGGAACCTCTGGATCACCCAGTGGCACCCAAAGACACCCAATGGCACCCAGTGGCACCCAGTGGCACCTATGGGTCATCCAATGGCACCCAATGGCACCCAGTAACATTCAATAGCACCCAGTAGTACCCAATGGCACCCAATGGCACCCAATGGCACCTCTGGGTCACCCAATGGCACCCAATGGCACCTTTGTGGCACCCAAAGGCATCCAATGGCACCCAGTGGCACCCAATGGCATCCTATGGCTCATCCAATGGCACCCAATGGCATCTAAAGGCATCCAATAGCATGCAATGGCACCCAATGGAACCCAATGGCACCCAATGATACCTGTGGGTCATTCAATGGATCCCAATGGCACCCAGTGATACCTGTGGGTCATTCAATGGCACCCAGTGACACCCAAAGGCATCCAATGGCACCCAATCGCACCCAATCGCACCCAATGATACCTGTGGGTCATTCAATGGCACCCAATGGCACCCAATGGGGCTCAATGGCACCCAATGCCACCTATGGGTCATCCAATGGGACCCAGTGGCACCCAATGATACCTATGGGTCACCCAGTGGCACCCAATGGCAGCTTTGTGTCACCCATTGGGAACCAATGGCACCCAATGGCATCCTATGGGTCATCCAATGGCACCCAATGGCATCTAAAGGCATCCAATAGCATGCAATGGCACCCAAGGGCACCCAATGGCACCCAATGATACCTGTGGTTCATTCAATGGCACCCAATGGCACCCAATGATACCTGTGGGTCATTCAATGGCACCCAATGGCACCCAATGATACCTGTGGGTCATTCAATGGCACCCAATAACACCCAATGGCACCTATGGGTCATCCAATGGGAACCAATGGCACCCAAAGGGACCTTTGTGTCACTCAATGGTTCCCAATAGCACCCAATGGCGTCTATGGGTCATCCAATGGCACCCAATGGCACCCAAAGGCACCCAGTGGCACCCAATGGCACCCAATGATACCTGTGGGTAGCCCAATGGCACCCAGAGGCACCCAATGGCACCCAAAGGCTTTCAATAGAACTCAATAGCGCCCAGTGGCACCCAATGGCACCCAATGATACCTGTGGGTCATTCAATGGCACCCAATGGAACCCAATGGGGCTCAATGGCACCCAATGCCACCTACGGGTCACCCAATGGGACTCAGTGGCACCCAATGCCACCTATGTGTCACCCAATGTGACCCAGTGGCACCCAATGGCACCGATGGGTCACCCAGTGGCACCCAATGGCACCTTTGTGTCACCCAGTGGGAACCAATGGCACCAAATGGCACCGATGGGTCACCCAATGGCACCCAATGGCACCTTTGTGGCACCCAAAGTCATCCAATGGCACTCGGTGGCACCCAATGGCACCTATGGGTCATCCAATGGCACCCAGTGGCACACAATGGCAACCAATGGCACCTTTGTGGCACCCAAAGGCATCCAATGGCACCCAGTGGCACCCAAAGGCACCTATGGGTCACCCAATGGCACCCAATGTCACCTTTGTTGCACCCAAAGGCATCCAATGGCACCCTGTGGCACCCAATGGCACCTATGGGTCACCCAATGGCACCCAATTGCACCTTTGTGGCACCCAAAGGCATCCAATGGCACTCAGTGGCACCCAATGGCACCTATGGGTCATAAATGGCACCCAGTGGAACCCAATGGCACCCAAAGGCATCCAATGGCAACCAGTGGCACCCAATGGCACCTATGGGTCATCCAATGGGAACCAATGGCACCCAATGGCACCCAATGTCACCCAATGATACCTGTGGGTCATTCAATGGCACCCAATGGCACACAATGGGGCTCAATGGCACCCAATGCCACCTATGGGTCACCCAATGAGACCCAGTGGCACCCAATGATACCTGTGGGTCATCCAGTGGCACCCAGTGGGAACCAATGGCACCTATGGGTCATCCAATGAGAACCAATGGCACCCAATGGCACCTATGGGTCATCCAATGATACCTGTGTGTCATTCAGTGGCACCCAATGGCACCCAATGGGGCTCAATGGCACCCAATGCCAACTATGGGTCACCCAATATGACCCAGTGGCACCCAAAGGCATCCTATGGGTCACCCAGTGGCACCCAATGGCAGCTTTGTGTCACCCATTGGGAACCAATGGCCCCCAATGGAACCTCTGGATCACCCAGTGGCACCCAAAGACACCCAATGGCACCCAGTGGCACCCAGTGGCACCTATGGGTCATCCAATGGCACCCAATGGCACCCAGTAACATTCAATAGCACCCAGTAGTACCCAATGGCACCCAATGGCACCCAATGGCACCTCTGGGTCACCCAATGGCACCCAATGGCACCTTTGTGGCACCCAAAGGCATCCAATGGCACCCAGTGGCACCCAATGGCATCCTATGGCTCATCCAATGGCACCCAATGGCATCTAAAGGCATCCAATAGCATGCAATGGCAGCCAATGGAACCCAATGGCACCCAATGATACCTGTGGGTCATTCAATGGATCCCAATGGCACCCAGTGATACCTGTGGGTCATTCAATGGCACCCAGTGACACCCAAAGGCATCCAATGGCAACCAATCGCACCCAATCGCACCCAATGATACCTGTGGGTCATTCAATGGCACCCAATGGCACCCAATGGGGCTCAATGGCACCCAATGCCACCTATGGGTCATCCAATGGGACCCAGTGGCACCCAATGATACCTATGGGTCACCCAGTGGCACCCAATGGCAGCTTTGTGTCACCCATTGGGAACCAATGGCACCCAATGGCATCCTATGGGTCATCCAATGGCACCCAATGGCATCTAAAGGCATCCAATAGCATGCAATGGCACCCAAGGGCACCCAATGGCACCCAATGATACCTGTGGTTCATTCAATGGCACCCAATGGCACCCAATGATACCTGTGGGTCATTCAATGGCACCCAATAACACCCAATGGCACCTATGGGTCATCCAATGGGAACCAATGGCACCCAAAGGGACCTTTGTGTCACTCAATGGTTCCCAATAGCACCCAATGGCGTCTATGGGTCATCCAATGGCACCCAATGGCACCCAAAGGCACCCAGTGGCACCCAATGGCACCCAATGATACCTGTGGGTAGCCCAATGGCACCCAGAGGCACCCAATGGCACCCAATGATACCTGTGGGTCATTCAATGGCACCCAATGGAACCCAATGGGGCTCAATGGCACCCAATGCCACCTACGGGTCACCCAATGGGACTCAGTGGCACCCAATGCCACCTATGTGTCACCCAATGTGACCCAGTGGCACCCAATGGCACCTTTGTGTCACCCAGTGGGAACCAATGGCACCAAATGGCACCGATGGGTCACCCAATGGCACCCAATGGCACCTTTGTGGCACCCAAAGTCATCCAATGGCACTCGGTGGCACCCAATGGCACCTATGGGTCATCCAATGGCACCCAGTGGCACACAATGGCAACCAATGGCACCTTTGTGGCACCCAAAGGCATCCAATGGCACCCAGTGGCACCCAAAGGCACCTATGGGTCACCCAATGGCACCCAATGTCACCTTTGTTGCACCCAAAGGCATCCAATGGCACCCTGTGGCACCCAATGGCACCTATGGGTCACCCAATGGCACCCAATTGCACCTTTGTGGCACCCAAAGGCATCCAATGGCACCCAGTGGAACCCAATGGCACCCAAAGTCATCCAATGGCAACCAGTGGCACCCAATGGCACCTATGGGTCATCCAATGGGAACCAATGGCACCCAATGGCACCCAATGTCACCCAATGATACCTGTGGGTCATTCAATGGCACCCAATGGCACACAATGGGGCTCAATGGCACCCAATGCCACCTATGGGTCACCCAATGAGACCCAGTGGCACCCAATGATACCTGTGGGTCATCCAGTGGCACCCAGTGGGAACCAATGGCACCTATGGGTCATCCAATGAGAACCAATGGCACCCAATGGCACCTATGGGTCATCCAATGATACCTGTGTGTCATTCAGTGGCAACCAATGGCACCCAATGGGGCTCAATGGCACCCAATGCCAACTATGGGTCACCCAATATGACCCAGTGGCACCCAAAGGCATCCTATGGGTCACCCAGTGGCACCCAATGGCAGCTTTGTGTCACCCATTGGGAACCAATGGCCCCCAATGGAACCTCTGGATCACCCAGTGGCACCCAAAGACACCCAATGGCACCCAGTGGCACCCAATGGCACCTATGGGTCATCCAATGGGAACCAATGGCACCCAATGGGACCTTTGTGTCACTCAATGGTTCCCAATGGCACCCAATGGCGTCTATGGGTCATCCAATGGCACCCAATGGCACCCAAAGGCATCCAATGGCACCCAATCGCACCCAATCGCACCCAATGATACCTGTGGGTCATTCAATGGCACCCAATGGCACCCAATGGGGCTCAATGGCACCCAATGGCAGCCAATGCCACCTGTGGGTCACCCAATGGCACCCAATGGCACCCGATGATACCTGTGGGTCACCCAGTGGGAGCCAGTGGCACCCAATGGCGTCCTATGGGTCATCCAATGGCACCCAATGGCACCCAAAGGCATTCAATAGAACCCAATAGCACCCAGTGGCACCCAGTGGCACCCAATGATACCTGTGGGTCATCCAATGGCACCCAGTGGCACCCAATAGCACCCAGGTGGCACCCATGGGTCATCCAATGGGAACCAATGGCACCCAATGGCACCCACTGTCACTCAATGATACCTGTGGGTTATTCAATGGCACCCAGTGCCACCCAATGGGGCTCAATGGCACCCAATGCCACCTATGGGTCACCCAATGGGACCCAATGGCACCCTATGATACCTATGGGTCACCCAGTGGCACCCAATGGCAGCTTTGTGTCACCCAGTGGGAACCAATGGCACCCAATGGCACCTCTGGATCACCCAGTGGCACCCAAAGGCACCCAATGGCACCCAGTGGCACCCAGTGGCACCTATGGGTCATCCAATGGCACCCAATGGCACCCAATAACATCCAATAGTACCCAGTAGCACCCAATGGCACCCAATGGCACCCAATGGCACCTATGGGTCACCCAGTGGCACCCAATGGCACCCAATGGCGTCCTATGGGCCATCCAATGGCACCCAATGGCACCCAAAGGCATTCAATAGAACCCAATAGCACCCAGTGGCACCCAATGGCACCCAATGATACCTGTGGGTCATCCAATGGCACCCAGATGGAACCAATGGCGTCCTATGGGTCATTCAATGGCAACCAATGGCACCCAATGGCACCTATAGGTCATCCAATGATACCTGTGTGTCATTCAGTGGCACCCAATGGCACCCAATGGGGCTCAATGGCACCCAATGGCACCTATGGGTCACCCAATGGGACCCAGTGCCACCCAATGATACCTGTGGGTCACCCAGTGGGAGCCAGTGGCACCCAATAGCGTCCTATGGGTCATCCAATGGCACCCAATGGCACCCAAAGGCATTCAATAGAACCCAATAGCACCCAGTAGCACCCAATGGCACCCAATGATACCTGTGGGTCATCCAATGGCACCCAGTAGCAACCAAAGGCATCCAATGGCACCCAATAGCACCCAATGGCACCTATGGGTCATCCAATGGGAACCAATGGCACCCAATGGCACCCAATGTCACCCAATGATACCTGTGGGTCATTCAATGGCACCCAATGGCACACAATGGGGCTCAATGGCACCCAATGCCACCTATGGGTCACCCAATGAGACCCAGTGGCACCCAATGATACCTTTGGGTCATCCAATGGCACCCAGTGGGAACCAATGTCACCTATGGGTCATCCAATGAGAACCAATGGCACCCAATGGCACCTATGGGTCATCCAATGATACCTGTGTGTCATTCAGTGGCACCCAATGGCACCCAATGGGGCTCAATGGCACCCAATGCCAACTATGGGTCACCCAATATGACCCAGTGGCACCCAATGATACCTATGGGTCACCCAGTGGCACCCAATGGCAGCTTTGTGTCACCCAGTGGGAACCAATGGCCCCCAATGGAACCTCTGGATCACCCAGTGGCACCCAAAGACACCCAATGGCACCCAGTGGCACCCAATGGCACCTATGGGTCATCCAATGGCACCCAATGGCACCCAATAACATTCAATAGCACCCAGTAGTACCCAATGGCACCCAATGGCACCCAATGGCACCTATGGGTCACCCAATGGCACCCAATGGCACCTTCGTGGCACCCAAAGGCATCCAATGGCACCCAGTGGCACCCAATGGCATCCTATGGCTCATCCAATGGCACCCAATGGCATCTAAAGGCATCCAATAGCATGCAATGGCACCCAGAGGCAGCCAATGGCACCCAATGATACCTGTGGGTCATTCAATGGCACCCAATGGCACCCAGTGATACCTGTGGGTCATTCAATGGCACCCAGTGACACCCAAAGGGAACCAATGGCACCCAATCGCACCCAATGGCACCCAATGATACCTGTGGGTCATTCAATGGCACCCAATGGCACCCAATGGGGCTCAATGGCACCCAATGCCACCTATGGGTCATCCAATAAGACCCAGTGGCACCCAATGATACCTACGGGTCACCCAGTGGCACCCAATGGCAGCTTTGTGTCACCCATTGGGAACCAATGGCACCCAATGGCATCCTATGGGTCATCCAATGGCACCCAATGGCATCTAAAGGCATCCAATAGCATGCAATGGCACCCAAGGGCACCCAATGGCACCCAATGATACCTGTGGGTCATTCAATGGCACCCAATGGCACCCAATGATACCTGTGGGTCATTCAATGGCACCCAATAACACCCAATGGCACCTATGGGTCATCCAATGGGAACCAATGGCACCCAAAGGGACCTTTGTGTCACTCAATGGTTCCCAATAGCACCCAATGGCGTCTATGGGTCATCCAATGGCACCCAATGGCACCCAAAGGCACCCAGTGGCACCCAATGGCACCCAATGATACCTGTGGGTCATTCAATGGCACCCAATGGCACCCAATGGGGCTCAATGGCACCCAATGCCACCTATGGGTCACCCAATGGGACCCAGTGGCACCCAATGATACCTTTGGGTCATCCAATGGCACCCAGTGGGAACCAATGTCACCTATGGGTCATCCAATGAGAACCAATGGCACCCAATGGCACCTATGGGTCATCCAATGATACCTGTGTGTCATTCAGTGGCACCCAATGGCACCCAATGGGGCTCAATGGCACCCAATGCCAACTATGGGTCACCCAATATGACCCAGTGGCACCCAATGATACCTATGGGTCACCCAGTGGCACCCAATGGCAGCTTTGTGTCACCCAGTGGGAACCAATGGCCCCCAATGGAACCTCTGGATCACCCAGTGGCACCCAAAGACACCCAATGGCACCCAGTGGCACCCAATGGCACCTATGGGTCATCCAATGGCACCCAATGGCACCCAATAACATTCAATAGCACCCAGTAGTACCCAATGGCACCCAATGGCACCCAATGGCACCTATGGGTCACCCAATGGCACCCAATGGCACCTTCGTGGCACCCAAAGGCATCCAATGGCACCCAGTGGCACCCAATGGCATCCTATGGCTCATCCAATGGCACCCAATGGCATCTAAAGGCATCCAATAGCATGCAATGGCACCCAGAGGCAGCCAATGGCACCCAATGATACCTGTGGGTCATTCAATGGCACCCAATGGCACCCAGTGATACCTGTGGGTCATTCAATGGCACCCAGTGACACCCAAAGGGAACCAATGGCACCCAATCGCACCCAATGGCACCCAATGATACCTGTGGGTCATTCAATGGCACCCAATGGCACCCAATGGGGCTCAATGGCACCCAATGCCACCTATGGGTCATCCAATAAGACCCAGTGGCACCCAATGATACCTACGGGTCACCCAGTGGCACCCAATGGCAGCTTTGTGTCACCCATTGGGAACCAATGGCACCCAATGGCATCCTATGGGTCATCCAATGGCACCCAATGGCATCTAAAGGCATCCAATAGCATGCAATGGCACCCAAGGGCACCCAATGGCACCCAATGATACCTGTGGGTCATTCAATGGCACCCAATGGCACCCAATGATACCTGTGGGTCATTCAATGGCACCCAATAACACCCAATGGCACCTATGGGTCATCCAATGGGAACCAATGGCACCCAAAGGGACCTTTGTGTCACTCAATGGTTCCCAATAGCACCCAATGGCGTCTATGGGTCATCCAATGGCACCCAATGGCACCCAAAGGCACCCAGTGGCACCCAATGGCACCCAATGATACCTGTGGGTAGCCCAATGGCACCCAGAGGCACCCAATGGCACCCAAAGGCTTTCAATAGAACTCAATAGCGCCCAGTGGCACCCAATGGCACCCAACGATACCTGTGGGTCATTCAATGGCACCCAATGGCACCCAATGGCACCTATGGGTCACCCAATGGCACCCAATGGCACCTTTGTGGCACCCAAGGGCACCCAGTGGCACCCAATGGCACCCAATGGCGTCCTATGGGCCATCCAATGGCACCCAATTGGAACCAAAGGCATTCAATAGAACCCAATAGCACCCAGTAGCACCCAATAGCACCCAATGATACCTGTGGGTCATTCAATGGCACCCAGTGGCACCCAATGGCACCCAAAGGCATCCAATGGCAACCAGTGGCACCCAATGGGACCATTGTGTCACTCAATGATTCCCAATGGCACCCAATGGCGTCTATGGGTCATCCAATGGCACCCAATGGCACCCAAAGGCATCCAATGGCACTCAGTGGCACCCAAATACATCCAATGGCACCCAGTAGCACCCAATGGCACCCAGTGGGGCTCAATGGCACCCAATGGCACCTTTGTGGAACCCAAAGGAATCCAATGGCACCCAGTGGCACCCAATGGCACCCAGTGGCACCCAATGGCACCCAATGGCGCCTTTGTGGCACCCAGTGGCACCCAATGGCACCCAGTGGCACCATTGGGGCACCCAAAGGCATCCAATGGTAACCTGTGGCACCCAATGGCACCTATGGGTCATCCAATGGGAACCCATGGCACCCAATGGCAGCTTTGTGTCACCCAGTGGGAACCAATGGCAACCAATGGCATCCTATGGCTCATCCAATGGCACCCAATGGCATCTAAAGGCATCCAATAGCATGCAATGGCACCCAAGGGCACCCAATGGCAGCCAAAGTCACCCAGTGGCACCCAATGGCACCTATGGGTCACCCAATGATACCCAATGGGACCCAGTGGCACCCATTGCCACCTAAGGGTCACCCAATGGCACCCAATGGCACCTTTGTGTCATCCAATGGGAACCAATGGCACCCAATGGCGTCCTATCGGTCATCCAATGGTACCCAAAGGCATCCAGTGGCACCCAGTGGCACCCAATGGCAACTTTGTGTCACCCAGTGGCACCCAATGGCACCTATGGGTCAACCAATGGCACCCAATGGCACCTTTGTGGCACCCAAGGGCATCCAATGGCACCCAGTGGCACCCAATGGCACCCAATGGCGTCCTATGGGTCATCCAATGGCACCCAATGGCACCCAAAGGCATTCAATAGAACCCAATATCACCCAGTGGCACCCAATGGCACCCAATGATACCTGTGGGTCGCCCAATGGCACCCAGTGGCACCCAATGGCACCCAAAGGCTTTCAATAGAACTCAATAGCGCCCAGTGGCACCCAATGGCACCCAATGATACCTGTGGGTCATTCAATGGCACCCAGTGGCACCCAATGGCACCTATGGGTCACCCAATGGCACCCAATGGCACCTTTGTGGCACCCAAGGGCACCCAGTGGCACCCAATGGCACCCAATGGCACCCAATGGCACCCAAAGGCATTCAATAGAACCCAATAGCACCCAATGGCACCCAATAGCACCCAATGATATCTGTGGGTCGTTCAATGGCACCCAGTGGCACCCAATGGCACCTATGGGTCATCCAATGAGAACCAATGGCACCCAATGGGACCTTTGTGTCACTCAATGGTTCCCAATAGCACCCAATGGCGTCTATAAGTCATCCAATGGCACCCAATGGCACCCAAACGCATCCAATGGCACCCAATCGCACCCAATGATACCTGTGGGTCATTCAATGGCACCCAATGGCACCCAATGGGGCTCAATGGCACCCAATGCCACCTATGGGTCACCCAATGGGACCCAGTGGCAACCAATGATACCTATGGGTCACCCAGTGGCACCCAATGGCACCTTTGTGGCACCCAGTGGCACCCAATGGCACCCAATGGCACCTATGGTTCATCCAATGGCACCCAATGGCACCTTTGTGGCACCCAAAGGCATCCAATGGCACTCAGTGGCACCCAATGGCACCTATGGGTCACCCAATGGCACCCAATGGCACATTTGTGGCACCCAAAGGCATCCAATGGCACCCAGTGGCACCCAATGGCACCTATGGGTCACCCAATGGCACCCAATGGCACCTTTGTGGCACCCAAAGGCATCCAATGGCACCCAGTGGCACCCAATGGCACCCAATGGCACCTTTGTGGCACCCAAAGGCATCCAGTGGCACCCAGGGGCACCCAATGGCACCTATGGGTCACCCAATGGCACCCAATGGCACCCAATGGCACCTTTGTGGCACCCAAAGGCATCCAATGGCACCCAGTGACACCCAGTAGCACCCAATGGCTCCCAATGGCACCCAATGGCACGTATGCATCACCCAGTGGCACCCAATGGCACCTTTGTGGCACCCAAGGGCACCCAGTGGCACCCAATGGCTCCCAATGGCGTCCTATGGGCCATCCAATGGCACCCAATGGCACCCAAAGGCATTCAATAGAACCCAATAGCACCCAGTGGCACCCAATGGCAACCAATGATACCTGTGGGTCATCCAATGGCACCCAGTGGGAACCAATGGCACCTATGGGTCATCCAATGAGAACCAATGGCACCCAATGGCACCTATGGGTCATCCAATGATATCTGTGTGTCATTCAGTGGCACCCAATGGCACACAATGGGGCTCAATGGCACCCAATGCCAACTATGGGTCACCCAATATGACCCAGTGGCACCCAAAGGCATCCTATGGGTCACCCAGTGGCACCCAATGGCAGCTTTGTGTCACCCATTGGGAACCAATGGCCCCCAATGGCACCTCTGGATCACCCAGTGGCACCCAAAGACACCCAATGGCACCCAGTGGCACCCAGTGGCAGCTATGTGTCATCCAATGGCACCCAATGGCACCCAATAACATCCAATAACACCCAGTGGTACCCAATGGCACCCAATGGCACCCAATGGCACCTCTGGGTCACCCAAAGGCACCCAATGGCACCTTTGTGGCACCTAAATGCATCCAATGGCACCCAGTGGCACCCAATGGCATCCTATGGGTCATCCAATGGCACCCAATGGCATCTAAAGGCATCCAATAGCATGCAATGGCACCCAATGGCACCCAATGATACCTGTAGGTCATTGAATGGCACCCAATGGCACCCAATGATACCTGTGGGTCATTCAATGGCACCCAGTGGCACCCAATGGCAATTATGGGTCATCCAATGGGAACCAATGGCACCCAAAGGGACCTTTGTGTCACTCAATGGTTCCCAATAGCACCCAATGGCGTCTATGGGTCATCCAATGGCACCCAATGGCACCCAAAGGCATCCAATGGCACCCAATGGCACCCAATGATACCTGTGGGTCATTCAATGGCACCCAATGGCACCCAATGGGGCTCAATGGCACCCAATGCCACCTATGGGTCACCCAATGGGACCCAGTGGCACCCAATGATACCTTTGGTTCACCCAGTGGCACCCAATGGCACCTTTGTGGCACCCAGTGAAAACCAATGGCACCCAATGGCATCCTATGGGTCACCCAATGGCACCCAATGGCACCTTTGTGGCACCCAAAGGCATCCAATGGCACTCAGTGGCACCCAATGGCACCTATGGGTCACCCAATGGCACCCAATGGCACATTTGTGGCACCCAAAGGCATCCAATGGCACCCAGTGGCACCCAATGGCACCTATGGGTCACCCAATGGCACCCAAAGGCATCCAATGGCACCCAGTGGCATCCTATGGGTCATCCAATGGCACCCAATGGCATCTAAAGGCATCCAATAGCATGCAATGGCACCCAATGGCACCCAATGATACCTGTGGGTCATTCAATGGCACCTTTGTGGCACCCAATGGCACCCAATGATACCTGTGGGTCATCCAATGGCACCCAGTGGCACCCAAAGGCATCCAATGGCACCCAATGGGGCTCAATGGCACCCAATGGGGCTCAATGGCACCCAATGCCACCTATGGGTCACCGAATGGGACCCAGTGGCACCCAATGCCACCTATGTGTCCCCAATGGGACCCAGAGGCACCCAATGATACCTATGAGTCACCCTGTGGCACCCAATGGCACCTTTGTGTCACCCAGTGGGAACCAATGGCACCCAAAGGCACCTATGGTTCATCCAATGGCACCCAATGGCACCTTTGTGGCACCCAAAGGCATCCAATGGCACTCAGTGGCACCCAATGGCACCTATGTGTCACCTAATGGCACCCAATGGCACCTTTGTGGCACCCAAAGGCATCCAATGGCACCCAGTGGCACCCAATGGAACCCAGTGGCACCTTTGTGGCACCCAAAGGCATCCAATGGCACGCAGTGGCACCCAATGGCACCTATGGGTCACCCAATGGCACCCAATGGCACCTTTGTGGCACCCAAAGGCATCCAATGGCACGCAGTGGCACCCAATGGCACCCAGTGGCACCCAATGGCACCCAATGGCACTTTTGTGGCACCCAAAGGCATCCTATGGGTCACCCAGTGGCACCCAATGGCACCCAATGATATTTGTGGGTCGCCCAATGGCACCCAGTGGCACCCAATGGCACCCAAAGGCTTTCAATAGAACTCAATAGCGCCCAGTGGCACCCAATGGCACCCAATGATACCTGTGGGTCGCCCAATGGCACCCAGTGGCACCCAATGGCACCCAAAGGCATTCAATAGAACTCAATAGCGCCCAGTGGCACCCAATGGCACCCAATGATACCTGTGGTTCATTCAATGGCACCCAGTGGAGCCCAATGGCACCTATGGGTCACCCAATGGCACCCAATGGCACCTTTGTGGCACCCAAGGGCACCCAGTGGCACCCAATGACACCCAATGGCGTCCTATGGGCCATCCAATGGCACTCAATGGCACCCAAATACATACAATAGAACCCAATAGCACCCAGTGGCACCCAATGATACCTGTGGGTCATTCAATGGCACCCAGTGGCACCCAATGGCACCTATGGGTCATCCAATGGGAACCCATGGCACCCAATGGCAGCTTTGTGTCACCCAGTGGGAACCAATGGCACCCAATGGCATCCTATGGGTCATCCAATGGCACCCAATGGCATCTAAAGGCATCCAATAGCATGCAATGGCACCCAATGGCACCCAATGGCACCCAATGATACCTGTGGGTCATTCAATGGCACCCAATGGCACCCAATGGCACCTATGGGTCATCCAATGGGAACCAATGGCACCCAAAGGGACCTTTGTGTCACTCAATGGTTCCCAATAGCACCCAATGGCGTCTATGGGTCATCCAATGGCACCCAATTGCACCCAAAGGCACCCAATGGCACCCAATGGCACCCAATGATACCTGTGGGTCATTCAATGGCACCCAGTGGCACCCAATGCCACCTAAGGGTCACCCAATGGGACCCAATGGCACCCAAAGGGATCTTTGTGTCACTCAATGGTTCCCAATAGCACCCAATGGCGTCTATGGGTCATCCAATGGCACCCAATGGCACCCAATGGCACCCAAAGGCACCCTGTGGCACCCAATGGCACCCAATGATACCTGTGGGTCGCCCAATGGCACCCAGAGGCACCCAATGGCACCCAAAGGCTTTCAATAGAACTCAATAGCGCCCAGTGGCACCCAATGGCACCCAACGATACCTGTGGGTCATTCAATGGCACCCAGTGGCACCCAATGGCACCTATGGGTCACCCAATGGCACCCAATGGCACCTTTGTGGCACCCAGTGGCACCCAATGGCACCTATGGGTCACTCAATGGCACCCAATGGCACCTTTGTGTCACCCAGTGGCACCCAATGATACCTATGGGTCACCCAATGGCACCCAATGGCACCCAATGGCGTCCTATGGGCCATCCAATGGCACCCAATGGCAACCAAAGGCATTCAATAGAACCCAATAGCACCCAGTGGCACCCAATAGCACCCAATGGCACCTATGGGTCATCCAATGGCACCCAATGGCACCCAATAACATTCAATAGCACCCAGTAGTACCCAATGGCACCCAATGGCACCCAATGGCACCTCTGGGTCACTCAATGGCACCCAATGGCACCTTTGTGGCACCCAAAGGCATCCAATGGCACCCAGTGGCACCCAATGGCATCCAATGGCACCCAGTGGCACCCAATGGCATCCTATGGCTCATCCAATGGCACCCAATGGCATCTAAAGGCATCCAATAGCATGCAATGGCACCCAATGGCAGCCAATGGCACCCAATGATACCTGTGGGTCATTCAATGGCACCCAATGGAACCCAGTGATACCTGTGGGTCATTCAATGGCACCCAATGGCACCCAATGGGTCTCAATGGCACCCAATGCCACCTATGGGTCATCCAATAAGACCCAGTGGCATTCAATGATACCTACGGGTCACCCAGTGGCACCCAATGGCAGCTTTGTGTCACCCATTGGGAACCAATGGCACCCAATGGCATCCTATGGGTCATCCAATGGCACCCAATGGCATCTAAAGGCATCCAATAGCATGCAATGGCACCCAAGGGCACCCAATGGCACCCAATGATACCTGTGGGTCATTCAATGGCACCCAATGGCACCCAATGATACCTGTGGGTCATTCAATGGCACCCAATGGCACCCAATGATACCTGTGGGTCATTCAATGGCACCCAATAACACCCAATGGCACCTATGGGTCATCCAATGGGAACCAATGGCACCCAAAGGGACCTTTGTGTCACTCAATGGTTCCCAATAGCACCCAATGGCGTCTATGGGTCATCCAATGGCACCCAATGGCACCCAAAGGCACCCAGTGGCACCCAATGGCACCCAATGATACCTGTGGGTCGCCCAATGGCACCCAGAGGCACCCAATGGCACCCAAAGGCTTTCAATAGAACTCAATAGCGCCCAGTGGCACCCAATGGCACCCAACGATACCTGTGGGTCATTCAATGGCACCCAGTGGCACCCAATGGCACCTATGGGTCACCCAATGGCACCCAATGGCACCTTTGTGGCACCCAAGGGCACCCAGTGGCACCCAATGGCACCCAATGGCGTCCTATGGGCCATCCAATGGCACCCAATGGCAACCAAAGGCATTCAATAGAACCCAATAGCACCCAGTAGCACCCAATAGCACCCAATGATACCTGTGGGTCATTCAATGGCACCCAGTGGCACCCAATGGCACCCAAAGGCATCCAATGGCAACCAGTGGCACCCAATGGGACCATTGTGTCACTCAATGGTTCCCAATGGCACCCAATGGCGTCTATGTGTCATCCAATGGCACCCAATGGCACCCAAAGGCATCCAATGGCACTCAGTGGCACCCAAATACATCCAATGGCACCCAATAGCACCCAATGGCACCCAGTGGGGCTCAATGGCACCCAATGGCACCTTTGTGGAACCCAAAGGAATCCAATGGCACCCAGTGGCACCCAATGGCACCCAGTGGCACCCAATGGCACCCAATGGCGCCTTTGTGGCACCCAAGGGCATCCAATGGCACCAAGTGGCACCTTTGGGGCACCCAAAGGCATCCAATGGTAACCTGTGGCACCCAATGGCACCTATGGGTCATCCAATGGGAACCCATGGCACCCAATGGCAGCTTTGTGTCACCCAGTGGGAACCAATGGCACCCAATGGCATCCTATGGGTCATCCAATGGCACCCAATGGCATCTAAAGGCATCCAATAGCATGCAATGGCACCCAAGGGCACCCAATGGCAGCCAAAGTCACCCAGTGGCACCCAATGGCACCTATGGGTCACCCAATGATACCCAATGGGACCCAGTGGCACCCATTGCCACCTAAGGGTCACCCAATGGCACCCAATGGCACCTTTGTGTCATCCAATGGGAACCAATGGCACCCAATTGCGTCCTATCGGTCATCCAATGGCACCCAAAGGCATCCAGTGGCACCCAGTGGCACCCAATGGCAACTTTCTGTCACCCAGTGGCACCCAATGGCACCTATGGGTCAACCAATGGCACCCAATGGCACCTTTGTGGCACCCAAGGGCATCCAATGGCACCCAGTGGCACCCAATGGCACCCAATGGCGTCCTGTGGGTCATCCAATGGCACCCAATGGCACCCAAAGGCATTCAATAGAACCCAATATCACCCAGTGGCACCCAATGGCACCCAATGATACCTGTGGGTCGCCCAATGGCACCCAGTGGCACCCAATGGCACCCAAAGGCTTTCAATAGAACTCAATAGCGCCCAGTGGCACCCAATGGCACCCAATGATACCTGTGGGTCATTCAATGGCACCCAGTGGCACCCAATGGCACCTATGGGTCACCCAATGGCACCCAATGGCACCTTTGTGGCACCCAAGGGCACCCAGTGGCACCCAATGGCACCCAATGGCACCCAATGGCACCCAAAGGCATTCAATAGAACCCAATAGCACCCAATGGCACCCAATAGCACCCAATGATACCTGTGGGTCATTCAATGGCACCCAGTGGCACCCAATGGCACCTATGGGTCATCCAATGGGAACCAATGGCACCCAATGGGACCTTTGTGTCACTCAATGGTTCCCAATAGCACCCAATGGCGTCTATAAGTCATCCAATGGCACCCAATGGCACCCAAAGGCATCCAATGGCACCCAATGGCACCCAATGATACCTGTGGGTCATTCAATGGCACCCAATGGCACCCAATGGGGCTCAATGGCACCCAATGCCACCTATGGGTCACCCAATGGGACCCAGTGCCATCCAATGATACCTGTGGGTCACACAGTGGGAGCCAGTGGCACCCAATAGCGTCCTATGGGTCATCCAATGGCACCCAATGGCACCCAAAGGCATTCAATAGAACCCAATAGCACCCAGTAGCACCCAATGGCACCCAATGATACCTGTGGGTCATCCAATGGCACCCAGTGGCAACCAAAGGCATCCAATGGCACCCAATAGCACCCAATGGCACCTATGGGTCATCCAATGGGAACCAATGGCACCCAATGGCACCCAATGTCACCCAATGATACCTGTGGGTCATTCAATGGCACCCAATGGCACACAATGGGGATCAATGGCACCCAATGCCACCTATGGGTCACCCAATGGGACCCAGTGGCACCCAATGATACCTGTGGGTCATCCAATGGCTCCCAGTGGGAACCAATGGCACCTATGGGTCATCCAATGAGAACCAATGGCACCCAATGGCACCTATGGGTCATCCAATGATACCTGTGTGTCATTCAGTGGCACCCAATGGCACACAATGGGGCTCAATGGCACCCAATGCCAACTATGGGTCACCCAATATGACCCAGTGGCACCCAATGATACCTATGTGTCACCCAGTGGCACCCAATGGCAGCTTTGTGTCACCCATTGGGAACCAATGGCCCCCAATGGCACCTCTGGATCACCCAGTGGCACCCAAAGGCACCCAATGGCACCCAGTGGCACCCAGTGGCAGCTATGGGTCATCCAATGGCACCCAATGGCACCCAATAACATCCAATAGCACCCAGTGGTACCCAATGGCACCCAATGGCACCCAATGGCACCTCTGGGTCACCCAATGGCACCCAATGGCACCTTTGTGGCACCCAAAGGCATCCAATGGCACCCAGTGGCACCCAATGGCATCCTATGGGTCATCCAATGGCACCCAATGGCATCTAAAGGCATCCAATAGCATGCAATGGCACCCAATGGCACCCAATGATACCTGTGGGTCATTGAATGGCACCCAATGGCACCCAATGATACCTGTGGGTCATTCAATGGCACCCAGTGGCACCCATTGGCACCTATGGGTCATCCAATGGGAACCAATGGCACCCAAAGGGACCTTTGTGTCACTCAATGGTTCCCAATAGCACCCAATGGCGTCTATGGGTCATCCAATGGCACCCAATGGCACCCAAAGGCATCCAATGGCACCCAATCGCACCCAATGATACCTGTGGGTCATTCAATGGCACCCAATGGCACACAATGGGGCTCAATGGCACCCAATGCCACCTATGGGTCACCCAATGGGACCCAGTGGCACCCAATGATACCTATGGGTCACCCAGTGGCACCCAATGGCACCTTTGTGGCACCCAGTGAAAACCAATGGCACCCAATGGCACCTATGGTTCATCCAATGGCACCCAATGGCACCTTTGTGGCACCCAAAGGCATCCAATGGCACTCAGTGGCACCCAATGGCACCTATGGGTCACCCAATGGCACCCAATGGCACATTTGTGGCACCCAAAGGCATCCAATGGCACCCAGTGGCACCCAATGGCACCTATGGGTCACCCAATGGCACCCAATGGCACCTTTGTGGCACCCAAAGGCATCCAATGGCACCCAGTGGCACCCAATGGCACCCAATGGCACCTTTGTGGCACCCAAAGGCATCCAATGGCACCCAGGGGCACCCAATGGCACCTATGGGTCACCCAATGGCACCCAATGGCACCTTTGTGGCACCCAAAGGCATCCAATGGCACCCAGTGGCACCCAATGGCACCCAATGACACCTTTGTGGCACCCAAAGGCACCCAATGGCACCCAGTGGCACCCAGTGGCACCTATGGGTCATCCAATGGCACCCAATGGCACCCAATAACATCCAATAGCACCCAGTGGTACCCAATGGCACCCAATGGCACCCAATGGCACCTCTGGGTCACCCAATGGCACCCAATGGCACCTTTGTGGCACCCAAAGGCATCCAATGGCACCCAGTGGCACCCAATGGCATCCTATGGGTCATCCAATGGCACCCAATGGCATCTAAAGGCATCCAATAGCATGCAATGGCACCCAATGGCACCCAATGATACCTGTGGGTCATTCAATGGCACCCAGTGGCACCCAATGGCACCTATGGGTCATCCAATGGCACCCAGTGGCACCCAATGGCACCTATGGGTCATCCAATGGTTCCCAATAGCACCCAATGGCGTCTATGGTTCATCCAATGGCACCCAATGGCACCCAAAGGCATCCAATGGCACCCAATCGCACCCAATGATACCTGTGGGTCATTCAATGGCACCCAATGGCACCCAAAGGCATTTAATAGAACCCAATGCCACCTATGGGTCACCCAATGGGACCCAGTGGCACCCAATGATACCTTTGGTTCACCCAGTGGCACCCAATGGCACCTTTGTGGCACCCAGTGAAAACCAATGGCACCCAATGGCACCTCTGGGTCACCCAATGGCACCCAATGGCACCTTTGTGGCACCCAAAGGCATTCAATGGCACTCAGTGGCACCCAATGGCACCTATGGGTCACCCAATGGCACCCAATGGCACATTTGTGGCACCCAAAGGCATCCAATGGCACCCAGTGGCACCCAATGGCACCTATGGGTCACCCAATGGCACCCAAAGGCATCCAATGGCACCCAGTGGCATTCAATGGCATCCTATGGGTCATCCAATGGCACCCAATGGCATCTAAAGGCATCCAATAGCATGCAATGGCACCCAATGGCACCCAATGATACCTGTGGGTCATTCAATGGCACCTTTGTGGCACCCAATGGCACCCAATGATACCTGTGGGTCATCCAATGGCACCCAGTGGCACCCAAAGGCATCCAATGGCACCCAATGGGGCTCAATGGCACCCAATGGGGCTCAATGGCACCCAATGCCACCTATGGGTCACCGAATGGGACCCAGTGGCACCCAATGCCACCTATGTGTCCCCAATGGGACCCAGAGGCACCCAATGATACCTATGAGTCACCCTGTGGCACCCAATGGCACCTTTGTGTCACCCAGTGGGAACCAATGGCACCCAATGGCACCTATGGTTCATCCAATGGCACCCAATGGCACCTTTGTGGCACCCAAAGGCATCCAATGGCACTCAGTGGCACCCAATGGCACCTATGGGTCATCCAATGGCACCCAATGGCACCTTTGTGGCACCCAAAGGCATCCAATGGCACCCAGTGGCACCCAATGGCACCTATGTGTCACCTAATGGCACCCAATGGCACCTTTGTGGCAACCAAAGGCATCCAATGGCACCCAGTGGCACCCAATGGAACCCAGTGGCACCTTTGTGGCACCCAAAGGCATCCAATGGCACCCAGTGGCACCCAATGGCACCTATGGGTCACCCAATGGCACCCAATGGCACCTTTGTGGCACCCAAAGGCATCCAATGGCACGCAGTGGCACCCAATGGCACCCAGTGGCACCCAATGGCACCCAATGGCACTTTTGTGGCACCCAAAGGCATCCTATGGGTCACCCAGAGGCACCCAATGGCACCTATGGGTCATCCAATGATACCTGTGTGTCATTCAGTGGCACCCAATGGCACACAATGGGGCTCAATGGCACCCAATGCCAACTATGGGTCACCCAATATGACCCAGTGGCACCCAAAGGCATCCTATGGGTCACCCAGTGGCACCCAATGGCAGCTTTGTGTCACCCATTGGGAACCAATGGCCCCCAATGGCACCTCTGGATCACCCAGTGGCACCCAATGGCACCCAATGGCACCCAGTGGCACCCAGTGGCAGCTATGGGTCATCCAATGGCACCCAATGGCACCCAATAACATCCAATAGCACCCAGTGGTACCCAATGGCACCCAATGGCTCCCAATGGCACCTCTGGGTCACCCAAAGGCACCCAATGGCACCTTTGTGGCACCTAAATGCATCCAATGGCACCCAGTGGCACCCAATGGCATCCTATGGGTCATCCAATGGCACCCAATGGCACCCAATGATACCTGTGGGTCATTCAATGGCACCCAGTGGAACCCAATGGCACCTATGGGTCACCCAATGGCACCCAATGGCACCTAATGGCACCCAAGGGCACCCAGTGGCACCCAATGGCACCCAATGGCGTCCTATGGGCCATCCAATGGCACTCAATGGCACCCAAAGGCATTCAATAGAACCCAATAGCACCCAGTGGCACCCAATGATACCTGTGGGTCATTCAATGGCACCCAGTGGCACCCAATGGCACCTATGGGTCATCCAATGGGAACCAATGGCACCCAAAGGGACCTTTGTGTCACTCAATGGTTCCCAATAGCACCCAATGGCGTCTATGGGTCATCCAATGGCACCCAATGGCACCCAAAGGCATCCAATGGCACCCAATCGCACCCAATGATACCTGTGGGTCATTCAATGGCACCCAATGGCACACAATGGGGCTCAATGGCACCCAATGCCACCTATGGGTCACCCAATGGGACCCAGTGGCACCCAATGATACCTATGGGTCACCCAGTGGCACCCAATGGCACCTTTGTGGCACCCAGTGAAAACCAATGGCACCCAATGGCACCTATGGTTCATCCAATGGCACCCAATGGCACCTTTGTGGCACCCAAAGGCATCCAATGGCACTCAGTGGCACCCAATGGCACCTATGGGTCACCCAATGGCACCCAATGGCACATTTGTGGCACCCAAAGGCATCCAATGGCACCCAGTGGCACCCAATGGCACCTATGGGTCACCCAATGGCACCCAATGGCACCTTTGTGGCACCCAAAGGCATCCAATGGCACCCAGTGGCACCCAATGGCACCCAATGGCACCTTTGTGGCACCCAAAGGCATCCTATGGCACCCAGGGGCACCCAATGGCACCTATGGGTCACCCAATGGCACCCAATGGCACCTTTGTGGCACCCAAAGGCATCCAATGGCACCCAGTGACACCCAGTAGCACCCAATGGCACCCAATGGCACCCAATGGCACCTATGCGTCACCCAGTGGCACCCAATGGCACCTTTGTGGCACCCAAGGGCACCCAGTGGCACCCAATGGCTCCCAATGGCGTCCTATGGGCCATCCAATGGCACCCAATGGCACCCAAAGGCATTCAATAGAACCCAATAGCACCCAGTGGCACCCAATGGCACCCAATGATACCTGTGGGTCATCCAATGGCACCCAGTGGGAACCAATGGCGTCCTATGGGTCATCCAATGGCACCCAGTGGCACCCAATGGCACCTATGGGTCATCCAATGATACCTGTGTGTCATTCAGTGGCACCCAATGGCACACAATGGGGCTCAATGGCACCCAATGCCAACTATGGGTCACCCAATATGACCCAGTGGCACCCAAAGGCATCCTATGGGTCACCCAGTGGCACCCAATGGCAGCTTTGTGTCACCCATTGGGAACCAATGGCCCCCAATGGCACCTCTGGATCACCCAGTGGCACCCAAAGGCACCCAATGGCACCCAGTGGCACCCAGTGGCAGCTATGGGTCATCCAATGGCACCCAATGGCACCCAATAACATCCAATAGCACCCAGTAGTACCCAATGGCACCCAATGGCACCCAATGGCACCTCTGGGTCACCCAATGGCACCCAATGGCACCTTTGTGGCACCCAAAGGCATCCAATGGCACCCAGTGGCACCCAATGGCATCCTATGGGTCATCCAATGGCACCCAATGGCATCTAAAGGCATCCAATAGCATGCAATGGCACCCAATGGCACCCAATGATACCTGTGGGTCATTCAATGGCACCCAGTGGCACCCAATGGCACCTATGGGTCATCCAATGGGAATCAATGGCACCCAAAGGGACCTTTGTGTCACTCAATGGTTCCCAATAGCACCCAATGGCGTCTATGGGTCATCCAATGGCACCCAATGGCACCCAAAGGCATCCAATGGCACCCAATCGCACCCAATGATACCTGTGGGTCATTCAATGGCACCCAATGGCACCCAAAGGCATTTAATAGAACCCAATGCCACCTATGGGTCACCCAATGGGACCCAGTGGCACCCAATGATACCTTTGGTTCACCCAGTGGCACCCAATGGCACCTTTGTGGCACCCAGTGAAAACCAATGGCACCCAATGGCACCTCTGGGTCACCCAATGGCACCCAATGGCACCTTTGTGGCACCCAAAGGCATTCAATGGCACTCAGTGGCACCCAATGGCACCTATGGGTCACCCAATGGCACCCAATGGCACATTTGTGGCACCCAAAGGCATCCAATGGCACCCAGTGGCACCCAATGGCACCTATGGGTCACCCAATGGCACCCAAAGGCATCCAATGGCACCCAGTGGCATTCAATGGCATCCTATGGGTCATCCAATGGCACCCAATGGCATCTAAAGGCATCCAATAGCATGCAATGGCACCCAATGGCACCCAATGATACCTGTGGGTCATTCAATGGCACCTTTGTGGCACCCAATGGCACCCAATGATACCTGTGGGTCATCCAATGGCACCCAGTGGCACCCAAAGGCATCCAATGGCACCCAATGGGGCTCAATGGCACCCAATGGGGCTCAATGGCACCCAATGCCACCTATGGGTCACCGAATGGGACCCAGTGGCACCCAATGCCACCTATGTGTCCCCAATGGGACCCAGAGGCACCCAATGATACCTATGAGTCACCCTGTGGCACCCAATGGCACCTTTGTGTCACCCAGTGGGAACCAATGGCACCCAATGGCACCTATGGTTCATCCAATGGCACCCAATGGCACCTTTGTGGCACCCAAAGGCATCCAATGGCACTCAGTGGCACCCAATGGCACCTATGGGTCATCCAATGGCACCCAATGGCACCTTTGTGGCACCCAAAGGCATCCAATGGCACCCAGTGGCACCCAATGGCACCTATGTGTCACCTAATGGCAACCAATGGCACCTTTGTGGCAACCAAAGGCATCCAATGGCACCCAGTGGCACCCAATGGAACCCAGTGGCACCTTTGTGGCACCCAAAGGCATCCAATGGCACCCAGTGGCACCCAATGGCACCTATGGGTCACCCAATGGCACCCAATGGCACCTTTGTGGCACCCAAAGGCATCCAATGGCACGCAGTGGCACCCAATGGCACCCAGTGGCACCCAATGGCACCCAATGGCACTTTTGTGGCACCCAAAGGCATCCTATGGGTCACCCAGAGGCACCCAATGGCACCTATGGGTCATCCAATGATACCTGTGTGTCATTCAGTGGCACCCAATGGCACACAATGGGGCTCAATGGCACCCAATGCCAACTATGGGTCACCCAATATGACCCAGTGGCACCCAAAGGCATCCTATGGGTCACCCAGTGGCACCCAATGGCAGCTTTGTGTCACCCATTGGGAACCAATGGCCCCCAATGGCACCTCTGGATCACCCAGTGGCACCCAAAGGCACCCAATGGCACCCAGTGGCACCCAGTGGCAGCTATGGGTCATCCAATGGCACCCAATGGCACCCAATAACATCCAATAACACCCAGTGGTACCCAATGGCACCCAATGGCACCCAATGGCACCTCTGGGTCACCCAATGGCACCCAATGGCACCTTTGTGGCACCCAAAGGCATCCAATGGCACCCAGTGGCACCCAATGGCATCCTATGGGTCATCCAATGGCACCCAATGGCATCTAAAGGCATCCAATAGCATGCAATGGCACCCAATGGCACCCAATGATACCTGTGGGTCATTCAATGGCACCCAGTGGCACCCAATGGCACCTATGGGTCATCCAATGGGAACCAATGGCACCCAAAGGGACCTTTGTGTCACTCAATGGTTCCCAATAGCACCCAATGGCGTCTATGGGTCATCCAATGGCACCCAATGGCACCCAAAGGCATCCAATGGCACCCAATCGCACCCAATGATACCTGTGGGTCATTCAATGGCACCCAATGGCACCCAAAGGCATTTAATAGAACCCAATGCCACCTATGGGTCACCCAATGGGACCCAGTGGCACCCAATGATACCTTTGGTTCACCCAGTGGCACCCAATGGCACCTTTGTGGCACCCAGTGAAAACCAATGGCACCCAATGGCACCTCTGGGTCACCCAATGGCACTCAATGGCACATTTGTGGCACCCAAAGGCATCCAATGGCACTCAGTGGCACCCAATGGCACCTATGGGTCACCCAATGGCACCCAATGGCACATTTGTGGCACCCAAAGGCATCCAATGGCACCCAGTGGCACCCAATGGCACCTATGGGTCACCCAATGGCACCCAAAGGCATCCAATGGCACCCAGTGGCATTCAATGGCATCCTATGGGTCATCCAATGGCACCCAATGGCATCTAAAGGCATCCAATAGCATGCAATGGCACCCAATGGCACCCAATGATACCTGTGGGTCATTCAATGGCACCTTTGTGGCACCCAATGGCACCCAATGATACCTGTGGGTCATCCAATGGCACCCAGTGGCACCCAAAGGCATCCAATGGCACCCAATGGGGCTCAATGGCACCCAATGGGGCTCAATGGCACCCAATGCCACCTATGGGTCACCGAATGGGACCCAGTGGCACCCAATGCCACCTATGTGTCCCCAATGGGACCCAGAGGCACCCAATGATACCTATGAGTCACCCTGTGGCACCCAATGGCACCTTTGTGTCACCCAGTGGGAACCAATGGCACCCAATGGCACCTATGGTTCATCCAATGGCACCCAATGGCACCTTTGTGGCACCCAAAGGCATCCAATGGCACTCAGTGGCACCCAATGGCACCTATGGGTCATCCAATGGCACCCAATGGCACCTTTGTGGCACCCAAAGGCATCCAATGGCACCCAGTGGCACCCAATGGCACCTATGTGTCACCTAATGGCAACCAATGGCACCTTTGTGGCAACCAAAGGCATCCAATGGCACCCAGTGGCACCCAATGGAACCCAGTGGCACCTTTGTGGCACCCAAAGGCATCCAATGGCACCCAGTGGCACCCAATGGCACCTATGGGTCACCCAATGGCACCCAATGGCACCTTTGTGGCACCCAAAGGCATCCAATGGCACGCAGTGGCACCCAATGGCACCCAGTGGCACCCAATGGCACCCAATGGCACTTTTGTGGCACCCAAAGGCATCCTATGGGTCACCCAGAGGCACCCAATGGCACCCAATGATATTTGTGGGTCGCCCAATGGCACCCAGTGGCACCCAATGGCACCCAAAGGCTTTCAATAGAACTCAATAGCGCCCAGTGGCACCCAATGGCACCCAATGATACCTGTGGGTCGCCCAATGGCACCCAGTGGCACCCAATGGCACCCAAAGGCATTCAATAGAACTCAATAGCGCCCAGTGGCACCCAATGGCACCCAATGATACCTGTGGTTCATTCAATGGCACCCAGTGGAGCCCAATGGCACCTATGGGTCACCCTATGGCACCCAATGGCACCTTTGTGGCACCCATGGGCACCCAGTGGCACCCAATGGCACCCAATGGCGTCCTATGGGCCATCCAATGGCACTCAATGGCACCCAAATACATACAATAGAACCCAATAGCACCCAGTGGCACCCAATGATACCTGTGGGTCATTCAATGGCACCCAGTGGCACCCAATGGCACCTATGGGTCATCCAATGGGAACCAATGGCACCCAATGGGACCTTTGTGTCACTCAATGGTTCCCAATAGCACCCAATGGCGTCTATATGTCATCCAATGGCACCCAATGGCACCCAATGGCATAAAATGGCACCCAATGGGGCTCAATGGCACCCAATGGCAGCCAATGGCACCTATGGGTCACCCAGTGGGGCTCAATGGCACCCAATGATACCTGTGGGTCACCCAGTGGGAACCAGAGGCACCCAATGGCGTCCTATGTGTCGTCCAATGGCATTCAATGGCACCCAATGGCACCCAATGATACCTGTGGGTCATCCAATGGCACCCAGTGGGAACCAATGGCACCTATGGGTCATCCAATGAGAACCAATGGCACCCAATGGCACCTATGGGTCATCCAATGATACCTGTGTGTCATTCAGTGGCACCCAATGGCACCCAATGCCACCTATGGGTCACCCAATATGACCCAGTGGCACCCAATGATACCTATGGGTCACCCAGTGGCACCCAATGGCAGCTTTGTGTCACCCATTGAGAACCAATGGCCCCCAATGGCACCTCTGGATCACCCAGTGGCACCCAAAGGCACCCAATGGCACCCAGTGGCACCCAGTGGCAGCTATGGGTCATCCAATGGCACCCAATGGCACCCAATAACATCCAATAGCACCCAGTAGCACCCAATGGCACCCAATGGCAACAAATGGCACTTCTCAGTCACCCAATGGCACCCAATGGCACCTCTGTGGCACCGAAAGGCATCCAATGGCACCCAGTGGCACCCAATGGCACCTATGGGTCATCCAATGGGAACCCATGGCACGTAATGGCACCTTTGTGTCACCCAGTGGGAACCAATGGCACCCAATGGCATCCTATGGGTCATCCAATGGCACCCAATGGCATCTAAAGGCATCCAATAGCATGCAATGGCACCCAATGGCACCCAATGGCACCCAATGGCGTCTATGGGTCATCCAATGGCACCCAATGGCACCCAAAGGCACCCAATGGCACCCAATGGCACCCAATGATACCTGTGGGTCATTCAATGGCACCCAGTGGCACCCAATGGCACCTATGGGTCATCCAATGGGAACCAATGGCACCCAAAGGGACCTTTGTGTCACTCAATGGTTCCCAATAGCACCCAATGGCATCTATGGGTCATCCAATGGCACCCAATGGCACCCAATGGCACCCAAAGGCACCCAGTGGCACCCAATGGCACCCAATGATACCTGTGGGTCGCCCAATGGCACCCAGAGGCACCCAATGGCACCCAAAGGCTTTCAATAGAACTCAATAGCGCCCAGTGGCACCCAATGGCACCCAACGATACCTGTGGGTCATTCAATGGCACCCAGTGGCACCCAATGGCACCTATGGGTCACCCAATGGCACCCAATGGCACCTTTGTGGCACCCAGTGGCACCCAATGGCACCTATGGGTCACTCAATGGCACCCAATGGCACCTTTGTGTCACCCAGTGGCACCCAATGATACCTATGGGTCACCCAATGGCACCCAATGGCACCCAATGGCGTCCTATGGGCCATCCAATGGCACCCAATGGCAACCAAAGGCATTCAATAGAACCCAATAGCACCCAGTGGCACCCAATAGCACCCAATGATACCTGTGGGTCATTCAATGGCACCCAGTGGCACCCAATGGCACCTATGGGTCATCCAATGGCACCCAATGGCACCCAATAACATTCAATAGCACCCAGTAGTACCCAATGGCACCCAATGGCACCCAATGGCACCTCTGGGTGACCCAATGGCACCCAATGGCACCTTTGTGGCACCCAAAGGCATCCAATGGCACCCAGTGGCACCCAATGGCATCCTATGGGTCATCCAATGACACCCAATGGCATCTAAAGGCATCCAATAGCATGCAATGGCACCCAATGGCACCCAATGGCACCCAATGATACCTGTGGGTCATTCAATGGCACCCAATGGCACCCAATGGGGCTCAATGGCACCCAATGCCACCTATGGTCATCCAATGGGACCCAGTGGCACCCAATGATACCTATGGGTCACCCAGTGGCACCCAATGGCAGCTTTGTGTCACCCATTGGGAACCAATGGCACCCAATGGCATCCTATGGGTCATCCAATGGCACCCAATGGCATCTGAAGGCATCCAATAGCATGCAATGGCACCCAAGGGCACCCAATGGCACCCAATGATACCTGTGGGTCATTCAATGGCACCCAATGGCACCCAATGATACCTGTGGGTCATTCAATGGCACCCATTGACAACCAATGGCACCTATGGGTCATCCAATGGGAACCAATGGCACCCAAAGGGACCTTTGTGTCACTCAATGGTTCCCAATAGCACCCAATGGCGTCTATGGGTCATCCAATGGCACCCAATGGCACCCAATGGCACCCAAAGGCACCCAGTGGCACCCAATGGCACCCAATGATACCTGTGGGTCGCCCAATGGCACCCAGAGGCACCCAATGGCACCCAAAGGCTTTCAATAGAACTCAATAGCGCCCAGTGGCACCCAATGGCACCCAATGATACCTGTGGGTCATTCAATGGCACCCAGTGGCACCCAATGTCACCAATGGGTCACCCAATGGCACCCAATGGCACCTTTGTGGCACCCAAGGGCACCCAGTGGCACCCAATGGCACCCAATGGCGTCCTATGGGCCATCCAATGGCACCCAATGGCAAGCAAAGGCATTCAACAGAACACAATAGCACCCAGTGGCACCCAATGGCACCCAATGATACCTGTGGGTCATTCAATGGCACCCAGTGGCACCCAATGGCACCTATGGGTCACTCAATGGCACCCAATGGCACCTTTGTGTCACCCAGTGGCACCCAATGATACCTATGTGTCACCCAATGGCACCCAATGGCACCCAATGGCGTCCTATGGGCCATCCAATGGCACCCAATGGCAACCAAAGGCATTCAATAGAACCCAATAGCACCCAGTGGCACCCAATAGCACCCAATGATACCTGTGGGTCATCCAATGGCACCCAGTGGCACCCAATGGCACCTATGGGTCATCCAATGGCACCCAATGGCAAGCAAAGGCATTCAATAGAACCCAATAGCACCCAGTGGCACCCAATGGCTCCCAATGATACCTGTGGGTCATTCAATGGCACCCAGTGGCACCCAATGGCACCTATGGGTCATCCAATGAGAACCAATGGCACCCAATGGCACTTATGGGTCATCCAATAATACCTGTGTGTCATTCAGTGGCACCCAATGGCACCCAATGGGGCTCAATGGCACCCAATGCCACCTATGGATCATCCAATGGGACCCAGTGGCACCCAATGATACCTGTGGGTCACCCAGTGGGAACCAGAGGCACCCAATAGCGTCCTATGAGTCGTCCAAAGGCACTCAATGGCTCCCAATGGCACCCAATGATACCTGTGGGTCATCCAATGGCACCCAGTGGGAACCAATGGCACCTATGGGTCATCCAATGAGAACCAATGGCACCCAATGGCACCTATGGGTCATCCAATGATACCTGTGTGTCATTCAGTGGCAGCCAATGGCACCCAATGGGGCTCAATGGCACCCAGTGCCACCTATGGGTCACCCAATGGGACCCAGTGGCACCCAATGATACCTATGGGTCACCCAGTGGCACCCAATGGCAGCTTTGTGTCACCCAGTGGGAACCAATGGCACCCAATGGCACCTCTGGATCACCCAGTGGCACCCAAAGGCACCCAATGGCACCCAGTGGCACCCAATGGCAACTTAGTGTCACGCAGTGGCGCCCAATGGCAACCAATAACATCCAATAGCACCCAGTAGCACCCAATGGCACCCAATGGCACCCAATGGCACCTATGGGTCACCCAGTGGCACCCAGTGGCACCTTTGTGGCACCCAGTGGCACCCAGTGGCACCC
Source organism: Lagopus muta (assembly GCF_023343835.1). Taxonomy (NCBI): domain Eukaryota; kingdom Metazoa; phylum Chordata; class Aves; order Galliformes; family Phasianidae; genus Lagopus; species Lagopus muta. Next base: position 54,968 of record NW_026040177.1, read on the forward strand.
AATGGCACCCAATGGCACCTTTGTGGCACCCAAGGGCACCCAGTGGCACCCAATGGCACCCAATGGCGTCCTATGGGCCATCCAATGGCACCCAATGGCAAGCAAAGGCATTCAATAGAACACAATAGCACCCAGTGGCACCCAATGGCACCCAATGATACCTGTGGGTCATTCAATGGCACCCAGTGGCACCCAATGGCACCTATGGGTCACTCAATGGCACCCAATGGCATTTTTGTGTCACCCAGTGGCACCCAATGATACCTATGGGTCACCCAATGGCACCCAATGGCACCCAATGGCGTCCTATGGGCCATCCAATGGCACCCAATGGCAACCAAAGGCATTCAATAGAACCCAATAGCACCCAGTAGCACCCAATAGCACCCAATGATACCTGTGGGTCATTCAATGGCACCCAGTGGCACCCAATGGCACCTATGGGTCATCCAATGGCACCCAATGGCACCCAATAACATTCAATAGCATCCAGTAGTACCCAATGGCACCCAATGGCACCCAATGGCACCTCTTGGTCATCCAATGGCACCCAATGGCACCTTTGTGGCACCCAAAGGCATCCAATGGCACCCAGTGGCACCCAATGGCGTCTATGGGTCATCCAATGGCACCCAATGGCACCCAAAGGCATTCAATAGAACCCAATGGCACCCAATGATACCTGTGGGTCGCCCAATGGCACCCAGAGGCACCCAATGGCACCCAAAGGCTTTCAATAGAACTCAATAGCGCCCAGTGGCACCCAATGGCACCCAATGATACCTGTGGGTCATTCAATGGCACCCAGTGGCACCCAATGGCACCTATGGGTCACCCAATGGCACCCAATGGCACCTTTGTGGCACCCAAGGGCACCCAGTGGCACCCAATGGCACCCAATGGCGTCCTATGGGCCATCCAATGGCACCCAATGGCAACCAAAGGCATTCAATAGAACCCAATAGCACCCAGTAGCACCCAATAGCACCCAATGATACCTGTGGGTCATTCAATGTCACCCAGTGGCACCCAATGGCACCTATGGGTCATCCAATGAGAACCAATGGCACCCAATGGCACTTATGGGTCATCCAATAATACCTGTGTGTCATTCAGTGGCACCCAATGGCACCCAATGGGGCTCAATGGCACCCAATGGCACCTATGGATCATCCAATGGGACCCAGTGGCACCCAATGATACCTGTGGGTCACCCAGTGGGAACCAGAGGCACCCAATAGCGTCCTATGAGTCGTCCAAAGGCACTCAATGGCTCCCAATGGCACCCAATGATACCTGTGGGTCATCCAATGGCACCCAGTGGGAACCAATGGCACCTATGGGTCATCCAATGAGAACCAATGGCACCCAATGGCACCTATGGGTCATCCAATGATACCTGTGTGTCATTCAGTGGCAGCCAATGGCACCCATTGGGGCTCAATGGCACCCAGTGCCACCTATGGGTCACCCAATGGGACCCAGTGGCACCCAATGATACCTATGGGTCACCCAGTGGCACCCAATGGCAGCTTTGTGTCACCCAGTGGGAACCAATGGCACCCAATGGCACCTCTGAATCACCCAGTGGCACCCAAAGGCACCCAATGGCACCCAGTGGCACCAAATGGCAACTTTGTGTCACGCAGTGGCGCCCAATGGCAACCAATAACATCCAATAGCACCCAGTAGCACCCAATGGCACCCAATGGCACCCAATGGCACCTATGGGTCACCCAGTGGCACCCAGTGGCACCTTTGTGGCACCCAGTGGCACCTTTGTGGCACCCAATGGCACCCAATGGCGTCCTATGGGCCATCCAATGGCACCCAATGGCACCCAAAGGCTTTCAATAGAACTCAATAGCGCCCAGTGGCACCCAATGGCACCCAATGATACCTGTGGGTCATTCAATGGCACCCAGTGGAACCCAATGTCTCCTATGGGTCACCCAATGGCACCCAATGGCACCTTTGTGGCACCCAAGGGCACCCAGTGGCACCCAATGGCACCCAATGGCGTCCTATGGGCCATCCAATGGCACCCAATGGCAAGCAAAGCCATTCAATAGAACCCAATAGCACCCAGTGGCACCCAATGGCACCCAATGATACCTGTGGGTCATTCAATGGCACCCATTGACAATCAATGGCACCTATGGGTCATCCAATGGGAACCAATGGCACCCAAAGGGACCTTTGTGTCACTCAATGGTTCCCAATAGCACCCAATGGCGTCTATGGGTCATCCAATGGCACCCAATGGCACCCAAAGGCACCCAATGGCACCCAATGGCACCCAATGATACCTGTGGGTCATTCAATGGCACCCAGTGGCACCCAATGGCACCTATGGGTCATCCAATGGGAACCAATGGCACCCAAAGGGACCTTTGTGTCACTCAATGGTTCCCAATAGCACCCAATGGCGTCTATGGGTCATCCAATGGCACCCAATGGCACCCAATGGCACCCAAAGGAACCCAGTGGCACCCAATGGCACCCAATGATACCTGTGGGTCGCCCAATGGCACCCAGAGGCACCCAATGGCACCCAAAGGCTTTCAATAGAACTCAATAGCGCCCAGTGGCACCCAATGGCACCCAACGATACCTGTGGGTCATTCAATGGCACCCAGTGGCACCCAATGGCACCTATGGGTCACCCAATGGCACCCAATGGCACCTTTGTGGCACCCAAGGGCACCCAATGGCACCTATGGGTCACTCAATGGCACCCAATGGCAACTTTGTGTCACCCAGTGGCACCCAATGATACCTATGGGTCACCCAATGGCACCCAATGGCACCCAATGGCGTCCTATGGGCCATCCAATGGCACCCAATGGCAACCAAAGGCATTCAATAGAACCCAATAGCACCCAGTGGCACCCAATAGCACCCAATGATACCTGTGGGTCATTCAATGGCACCCAGTGGCACCCAATGGCACCTATGGGTCATCCAATGGCACCCAATGGCACCCAATAACATTCAATAGCACCCAGTAGTACCCAATGGCACCCAATGGCACCCAATGGCACCTCTGGGTCACCCAATGGCACCCAATGGCACCTTTGTGGCACCCAAGGGCACCCAGTGGCACCCAATGGCACCCAATGGCGTCCTATGGGCCATCCAATGGCACCCAATGGCAAGCAAAGGCATTCAATAGAACCCAATAGCACCCAGTGGCACCCAATGGCACCCAATGATACCTGTGGGTCGCCCAATGGCACCCAGAGGCACCCAATGGCACCTATGGGTCACTCAATGGCACCCAATGGCACCTTTGTGTCACCCAGTGGCACCCAATGATACCTATGGGTCACCCAATGGCACCCAATGGCACCCAATGGCACCTATGGGCCATCCAATGGCACCCAATGGCAACCAAAGGCATTCAATAGAACCCAATAGCACCCAGTGGCACCCAATAGCACCCAATGATACCTGTGGGTCATTCAATGGCACCCAGTGGCACCCAATGGCACCTATGGGTCATCCAATGGCACCCAATGGCACCCAATAACATTCAATAGCACCCAGTAGTACCCAATGGCACCCAATGGCACCCAATGGCACCTCTGGGTGACCCAATGGCACCCAATGGCACCTTTGTGGCACCCAAAGGCATCCAATGGCACCCAGTGGCACCCAATGGCATCCTATGGGTCATCCAATGGCACCCAATGGCATCTAAAGGCATCCAATAGCATGCAATGGCACCCAATGGCACCCAATGGCACCCAATGATACCTGTGGGTCATTCAATGGCACCCAATGGCACCCAATGGGGCTCAATGGCACCCAATGCCACCTATGGTCATCCAATGGGACCCAGTGGCACCCAATGATACCTATGGGTCACCCAGTGGCACCCAATGGCAGCTTTGTGTCACCCATTGGGAACCAATGGCACCCAATGGCATCCTATGGGTCATCCAATGGCACCCAATGGCATCTGAAGGCATCCAATAGCATGCAATGGCACCCAAGGGCACCCAATGGCACCCAATGATACCTGTGGGTCATTCAATGGCACCCAATGGCACCCAATGATACCTGTGGGTCATTCAATGGCACCCATTGACAACCAATGGCACCTATGGGTCATCCAATGGGAACCAATGGCACCCAAAGGGACCTTTGTGTCACTCAATGGTTCCCAATAGCACCCAATGGCGTCTATGGGTCATCCAATGGCACCCAATGGCACCCAATGGCACCCAAAGGCACCCAGTGGCACCCAATGGCACCCAATGATACCTGTGGGTCGCCCAATGGCACCCAGAGGCACCCAATGGCACCCAAAGGCTTTCAATAGAACTCAATAGCGCCCAGTGGCACCCAATGGCACCCAATGATACCTGTGGGTCATTCAATGGCACCCAGTGGCACCCAATGTCACCAATGGGTCACCCAATGGCACCCAATGGCACCTTTGTGGCACCCAAGGGCACCCAGTGGCACCCAATGGCACCCAATGGCGTCCTATGGGCCATCCAATGGCACCCAATGGCAAGCAAAGGCATTCAACAGAACACAATAGCACCCAGTGGCACCCAATGGCACCCAATGATACCTGTGGGTCATTCAATGGCACCCAGTGGCACCCAATGGCACCTATGGGTCACTCAATGGCACCCAATGGCACCTTTGTGTCACCCAGTGGCACCCAATGATACCTATGTGTCACCCAATGGCACCCAATGGCACCCAATGGCGTCCTATGGGCCATCCAATGGCACCCAATGGCAACCAAAGGCATTCAATAGAACCCAATAGCACCCAGTGGCACCCAATAGCACCCAATGATACCTGTGGGTCATTCAATGGCACCCAGTGGCACCCAATGGCACCTATGGGTCATCCAATGGCACCCAATGGCAAGCAAAGGCATTCAATAGAACCCAATAGCACCCAGTGGCACCCAATGGCTCCCAATGATACCTGTGGGTCATTCAATGGCACCCAGTGGCACCCAATGGCACCTATGGGTCATCCAATGAGAACCAATGGCACCCAATGGCACTTATGGGTCATCCAATAATACCTGTGTGTCATTCAGTGGCACCCAATGGCACCCAATGGGGCTCAATGGCACCCAATGCCACCTATGGATCATCCAATGGGACCCAGTGGCACCCAATGATACCTGTGGGTCACCCAGTGGGAACCAGAGGCACCCAATAGCGTCCTATGAGTCGTCCAAAGGCACTCAATGGCTCCCAATGGCACCCAATGATACCTGTGGGTCATCCAATGGCACCCAGTGGGAACCAATGGCACCTATGGGTCATCCAATGAGAACCAATGGCACCCAATGGCACCTATGGGTCATCCAATGATACCTGTGTGTCATTCAGTGGCAGCCAATGGCACCCAATGGGGCTCAATGGCACCCAGTGCCACCTATGGGTCACCCAATGGGACCCAGTGGCACCCAATGATACCTATGGGTCACCCAGTGGCACCCAATGGCAGCTTTGTGTCACCCAGTGGGAACCAATGGCACCCAATGGCACCTCTGAATCACCCAGTGGCACCCAAAGGCACCCAATGGCACCCAGTGGCACCCAATGGCAACTTAGTGTCACGCAGTGGCGCCCAATGGCAACCAATAACATCCAATAGCACCCAGTAGCACCCAATGGCACCCAATGGCACCCAATGGCACCTATGGGTCACCCAGTGGCACCCAGTGGCACCTTTGTGGCACCCAGTGGCACCTTTGTGGCACCCAATGGCACCCAATGGCGTCCTATGGGCCATCCAATGGCACCCAATGGCACCCAAAGGCATTCAATAGAACCCAATAGCACCCAGTGGCACCCAATGGCAACCAATGATACCTGTGGGTCATCCAATGGCACCCAGTGGGAACCAATGGCGTCCTATGGGTCATCCAATGGCACCCAATGGCACCCAATGGCACCTATGGGTCATCCAATGATACCTGTGTGTCATTCAGTGGCACCCAATGGCACCCAATGGGGCTCAATGGCACCCAATGCCACCTATGGTCATCCAATGGGACCCAGTGGCACCCAATGATACCTATGGGTCACCCAGTGGCACCCAATGGCAGCTTTGTGTCACCCATTGGGAACCAATGGCACCCAATGGCATCCTATGGGTCATCCAATGGCACCCAATGGCATCTGAAGGCATCCAATAGCATGCAATGGCACCCAAGGGCACCCAATGGCACCCAATGATACCTGTGGGTCATTCAATGGCACCCAATGGCACCCAATGATACCTGTGGGTCATTCAATGGCACCCATTGACAACCAATGGCACCTATGGGTCATCCAATGGGAACCAATGGCACCCAAAGGGACCTTTGTGTCACTCAGTGGTTCCCAATAGCACCCAATGGCGTCTATGGGTCATCCAATGGCACCCAATGGCACCCAAAAGCATTCAATAGAACCCAATGGCACCCAATGATACCTGTGGGTCGCCCAATGACACCCAGTGGCACCCAATGGCACCCAAAGGCTTTCAATAGAACTCAATAGCGCCCAGTGGCACCCAATGGCACCCAATGATACCTGTGGGTCATTCAATGGCACCCAGTGGCACCCAATGTCACCAATGGGTCACCCAATGGCACCCAATGGCACCTTTGTGGCACCCAAGGGCACCCAGTGGCACCCAATGGCACCCAATGGCGTCCTATGGGCCATCCAATGGCACCCAATGGCAAGCAAAGGCATTCAACAGAACACAATAGCACCCAGTGGCACCCAATGGCACCCAATGATACCTGTGGGTCATTCAATGGCACCCAGTGGCACCCAATGGCACCTATGGGTCACTCAATGGCACCCAATGGCACCTTTGTGTCACCCAGTGGCACCCAATGATACCTATGTGTCACCCAATGGCACCCAATGGCACCCAATGGCGTCCTATGGGCCATCCAATGGCACCCAATGGCAACCAAAGGCATTCAATAGAACCCAATAGCACCCAGTGGCACCCAATAGCACCCAATGATACCTGTGGGTCATTCAATGGCACCCAGTGGCACCCAATGGCACCTATGGGTCATCCAATGGCACCCAATGGCAAGCAAAGGCATTCAATAGAACCCAATAGCACCCAGTGGCACCCAATGGCTCCCAATGATACCTGTGGGTCATTCAATGGCACCCAGTGGCACCCAATGGCACCTATGGGTCATCCAATGAGAACCAATGGCACCCAATGGCACTTATGGGTCATCCAATAATACCTGTGTGTCATTCAGTGGCACCCAATGGCACCCAATGGGGCTCAATGGCACCCAATGGCACCTATGGATCATCCAATGGGACCCAGTGGCACCCAATGATACCTGTGGGTCACCCAGTGGGAACCAGAGGCACCCAATAGCGTCCTATGAGTCGTCCAAAGGCACTCAATGGCTCCCAATGGCACCCAATGATACCTGTGGGTCATCCAATGGCACCCAGTGGGAACCAATGGCACCTATGGGTCATCCAATGAGAACCAATGGCACCCAATGGCACCTATGGGTCATCCAATGATACCTGTGTGTCATTCAGTGGCAGCCAATGGCACCCAATGGGGCTCAATGGCACCCAGTGCCACCTATGGGTCACCCAATGGGACCCAGTGGCACCCAATGATACCTATGGGTCACCCAGTGGCACCCAATGGCAGCTTTGTGTCACCCAGTGGGAACCAATGGCACCCAATGGCACCTCTGGATCACCCAGTGGCACCCAAAGGCACCCAATGGCACCCAGTGGCACCCAATGGCAACTTAGTGTCACGCAGTGGCGCCCAATGGCAACCAATAACATCCAATAGCACCCAGTAGCACCCAATGGCACCCAATGGCACCCAATGGCACCTATGGGTCACCCAGTGGCACCCAGTGGCACCTTTGTGGCACCCAGTGGCACCTTTGTGGCACCCAATGGCACCCAATGGCGTCCTATGGGCCATCCAATGGCACCCAATGGCACCCAAAGGCATTCAATAGAACCCAATAGCACCCAGTGGCACCCAATGGCAACCAATGATAACTGTGGGTCATCCAATGGCACCCAGTGGGAACCAATGGCGTCCTATGGGTCATCCAATGGCACCCAATGGCACCCAATGGCACCTATGGGTCATCCAATGATACCTGTGTGTCATTCAGTGGCACCCAATGGCACCCAATGGGGCTCAATGGCACCCAATGCCACCTATGGTCATCCAATGGGACCCAGTGGCACCCAATGATACCTATGGGTCACCCAGTGGCACCCAATGGCAGCTTTGTGTCACCCATTGGGAACCAATGGCACCCAATGGCATCCTATGGGTCATCCAATGGCACCCAATGGCATCTGAAGGCATCCAATAGCATGCAATGGCACCCAAGGGCACCCAATGGCACCCAATGATACCTGTGGTTCATTCAATGGCACCCAATGGCACCCAATGATACCTGTGGGTCATTCAATGGCACCCATTGACAACCAATGGCACCTATGGGTCATCCAATGGGAACCAATGGCACCCAAAGGGACCTTTGTGTCACTCAGTGGTTCCCAATAGCACCCAATGGCGTCTATGGGTCATCCAATGGCACCCAATGGCACCCAAAAGCATTCAATAGAACCCAATGGCACCCAATGATACCTGTGGGTCGCCCAATGACACCCAGTGGCACCCAATGGCACCCAAAGGCTTTCAATAGAACTCAATAGCGCCCAGTGGCACCCAATGGCACCCAATGATACCTGTGGGTCATTCAATGGCACCCAGTGGCACCCAATGGCACCTATGGGTCACCCAATGGCACCCAATGGCACCTTTGTGGCACCCAAGGGCACCCAGTGGCACCCAATGGCACCCAATGGCGTCCTATGGGCCATCCAATGGCACCCAATGGCAAGCAAAGGCATTCAATAGAACCCAATAGCACCCAGTGGCACCCAATGGCACCCAATGATACCTGTGGGTCATTCAATGGCACCCAGTGGCACCCAATGGCACCTATGGGTCATCCAATGGGAACCAATGGCACCCAATGGGACCTTTGTGTCACTCAATGGTTCCCAATAGCACCCAATGGCGTCTATAAGTCATCCAATGGCACCCAATGGCACCCAAAGGCATAAAATGGCACCCAATGTTGCTCAATGGCACCCAATGGCAGCCAATGGCACCTATGGGTCATCCAATGGGACCCAGTGGCACCCAATGATACCTGTGGGTCACCCAGTGGGAACCAGAGGCACCCAATGGCGTCCTATGGGTCGTCCAAAGGCACTCAATGGCTCCCAATGGCACCCAATGATACCTGTGGGTCATCCAATGGCACCCAGTGGGAACCAATGGCACCTATGGGTCATCCAATGAGAACCAATGGCACCCAATGGCACCTATGGGTCATCCAATGATACCTGTGTGTCATTCTGTGGCAGCCAATGGCACCCATTGGGGCTCAATGGCACCCAGTGCCACCTATGGGTCACCCAATGGGACCCAGTGGCACCCAATGATACCTATGGGTCACCCAGTGGCACCCAATGGCAGCTTTGTGTCACCCAGTGGGAACCAATGGCACCCAATGGCACCTCTGGATCACCCAGTGGCACCCAAAGGCACCCAATGGCACCCAGTGGCACCCAATGGCAACTTTGTGTCACGCAGTGGCGCCCAATGGCAACCAATAACATCCAATAGCACCCAGTAGCACCCAATGGCACCCAATGGCACCCAATGGCACCTATGGGTCACCCAGTGGCACCCAGTGGCACCTTTGTGGCACCCAGTGGCACCTTTGTGGCACCCAATGGCACCCAATGGCGTCCTATGGGCCATCCAATGGCACCCAATGGCACCCAAAGGCATTCAATAGAACCCAATAGCACCCAGTGGCACCCAATGGCAACCAATGATACCTGTGGGTCATCCAATGGCACCCAGTGGGAACCAATGGCGTCCTATGGGTCATCCAATGGCACCCAATGGCACCCAATGGCACCTATGGGTCATCCAATGATACCTGTGTGTCATTCAGTGGCACCCAATGGCACCCAATGGGGCTCAATGGCACCCAATGCCACCTATGGTCATCCAATGGGACCCAGTGGCACCCAATGATACCTATGGGTCACCCAGTGGCACCCAATGGCAGCTTTGTGTCACCCATTGGGAACCAATGGCACCCAATGGCATCCTATGGGTCATCCAATGGCACCCAATGGCATCTGAAGGCATCCAATAGCATGCAATGGCACCCAAGGGCACCCAATGGCACCCAATGATACCTGTGGGTCATTCAATGGCACCCAGAGGCAACCAAAGGCATCCAATGGCACCCAAAGGCATTCAATAGAACCCAATAGCACCCAGTAGCACCCAATGGCACCCAATGATACCTGTGGGTCATCCAATGGCACCCAGTGGCAACCAAAAGCATCCAATGGCACCCAATAGCACCCAATGGCACCTATGGGTCATCCAATGGGAACCAATGGCACCCAATGGCACCCAATGTCACCCAATGATACCTGTGGGTCATTCAATGGCACCCAATGCCACCTATGGGTCACCCAATGGGACCCAGTGGCACCCAATGATACCTGTGGGTCATCCAATGGCACCCAGTGGGAACCAATGGCACCTATGGGTCATCCAATGAGAACCAATGGCACCCAATGGCACCTATGGGTCATCCAATGGCACCCAATGGCACCCAATAACATTCAATAGCACCCAGTAGTACCCAATGGCACCCAATGGCACCCAATGGCACCTCAGGGTCACCCAATGGCACCCAATGGCACCTTTGTGGCACCCAAAGGCATCCAATGGCACCCAGTGGCACCCAATGGCATCCTATGGGTCATCCAATGGCACCAAATGGCATCTAAAGGCATCCAATAGCATGCAATGGCACCCAATGGCACCCTATCGCACCCAATGATACCTGTGGGTCATTCAATGGCACCCAATGGCACCCAAAGGCATCCAATGGCACCCAATGCCACCTATGGTCATCCAATGGGACCCAGTGGCACCCAATGATACCTATGGGTCACCCAGTGGCACCCAATGGCAGCTTTGTGTCACCCATTGGGAACCAATGGCACCCAATGGCATCCTATGGGTCATCCAATGGCACCCAATGGCACCTATGGGTCACCCAATGGGGCCCAGTGCCACCCAATGATACCTGTGGGTCACCCAGTGGGAGCCAGTGGCACCCAATAGCGTCCTATGGGTCATCCAATGGCACCCAATGGCACCCAAAGGCATTCAATAGAACCCAATAGCACCCAGTAGCACCCAATGGCACCCAATGATACCTGTGGGTCATCCAATGGCACCCAGTGGCAACCAAAGGCATCCAATGGCACCCAATAGCACCCAATGTCACCTATGGTTCATCCAATGGGAACCAATGGCACCCAATGGCACCCAATGTCACCCAGTGATACCTGTGGGTCATTCAATGGCACCCAATGGCACACAATGGGGCTCAATGGCACCCAATGCCACCTATGGGTCACCCATTGGGACCCAGTGGCACCCAATGATACCTGTGGGTCATCCAATGGCACCCAGTGGGAACCAATGGCACCTATGGGTCATCCAATGAGAACCAATGGCACCCAATGGCACCTATGGGTCATCCAATGATACCTGTGTGTCATTCAGTGGCACCCAATGGCACCCAATGGGGCTCAATGGCACCCAATGCCAACTATGGGTCACCCAATATGACCCAGTGGCACCCAAAGGCATCCTATGGGTCACCCAGTGGCACCCAATGGCAGCTTTGTGTCACCCATTGGGAACCAATGGCCCCCAATGGCACCTCTGGATAACCCAGTGGCACCCAAAGGCACCCAATGGCACCCAGTTGCACCCAGTGGCACCTATGGGTCATCCAATGGCACCCAATGGCACCCAATAACATCCAATAGCACCCAGTAGTACCCAATGGCACCCAATGGCACCCAATTGCACCTCTGGGTCACCCAATGGCACCCAATGGCACCTCTGGGTCCCCAATGGGACCCAGAGGCACCCAATGATACCTATGGGTCACCCAGTGGCACCCAATGGCACCTTTGTGTCACCCAGTGGGAACCAATGGCACCCAATGGCACCTATGGGTCACCCAATGGCACCCAATGGCATCTGAAGGCATCCAATAGCATGCAATGGCACCCAAGGGCACCCAATGGCACCCAATGATACCTGTGGGTCATTCAATGGCACCCAATGGCACCCAATGATACCTGTGGGTCATTCAATGGCACCCAGTGGCACCCAATGGCACCTATGGGTCATCCAATGGGAACCAATGGCACCTATGGGTCATCCAATGAGAACCAATGGCACCCAATGGCACCTATGGGTCATCCAATGGCACCCAATGACACCCAATAACATTCAATAGCACCCAGTAGTACCCAATGGCACCCAATGGCACCTCTGGGTCACCCAATGGCACCCAATGGCACCTCTGGGTCACCCAAAGGCATCCAATGGCACCCAGTGGCACCCAATGGCATCCTATGGGTCATCCAATGGCACCCAATGGCATCTAAAGGCATCCAATAGCATGCAATGGCACCCAATGGCACCCAATGATACCTGTGGGTAATTCAATGGCACCCAGTGGCACCCAATGGCACCCAATGATACCTGTGGGTCATCCAATGGCACCCAGTGGCACCCAAAGGCATCCAATGGCACCCAATGGGGCTCAATGGCACCCAATGCCACCTATGGGTCACCGAATGGGACCCAGTGGCACCCAATGCCACCTATGTGTCCCCAATGGGACCCAGAGGCACCCAATGATACCTATGGGTCACCCAGTGGCACCCAATGGCACCTTTGTGTCACCCAGTGGGAACCAATGGCACCCAATGGCACCTATGGGTCACCCAATGGCACCCAATGGCATCTGAAGGCATCCAATAGCATGCAATGGCACCCAAGGGCACCCAATGGCACCCAATGATACCTGTGGGTCATTCAATGGCACCCAATGGCACCCAATGATACCTGTGGGTCATTCAATGGCACCCAGTGGCACCCAATGGCACCTATGGGTCATCCAATGGGAACCAATGGCACCTATGGGTCATCCAATGAGAACCAATGGCACCCAATGGCACCTATGGGTCATCCAATGGCACCCAATGACACCCAATAACATTCAATAGCACCCAGTAGTACCCAATGGCACCCAATGGCACCTCTGGGTCACCCAATGGCACCCAATGGCACCTCTGGGTCACCCAAAGGCATCCAATGGCACCCAGTGGCACCCAATGGCATCCTATGGGTCATCCAATGGCACCCAATGGCATCTAAAGGCATCCAATAGCATGCAATGGCACCCAATGGCACCCAATGATACCTGTGGGTCATTCAATGGCACCCAGTGGCACCCAATGGGGCTCAATGGCACCCAATGCCACCTATGGTCATCCAATGGGACCCAGTGGCACCCAATGATACCTATGGGTCACCCAGTGGCACCCAATGGCAGCTTTGTGTCACCCATTGGGAACCAATGGCACCCAATGGCATCCTATGGGTCATCCAATGGCACCCAATGGCATCTGAAGGCATCCAATAGCATGCAATGGCACCCAATGCACCCAATGGCACCCAATGATACCTGTGGGTCATTCAATGGCACCCAATGGCACCCAATGATACCTGTGGGTCATTCAATGGCACCCATTGACAACCAATGGCACCTATGGGTCATCCAATGGGAACCAATGGCACCCAAAGGGACCTTTGTGTCACTCAATGGTTCCCAATAGCACCCAATGGCGTCTATGGGTCATCCAATGGCACCCAATGGCACCCAAAGGCATTCAATAGAACCCAATGGCACCCAATGATACCTGTGGGTCGCCCAATGACACCCAGTGGCACCCAATGGCACCCAAAGGCTTTCAATAGAACTCAATAGCGCCCAGTGGCACCCAATGGCACCCAATGATACCTGTGGGTCATTCAATGGCACCCAGTGGCACCCAATGTCACCAATGGGTCACCCAATGGCACCCAATGGCACCTTTGTGGCACCCAAGGGCACCCAGTGGCACCCAATGGCACCCAATGGCGTCCTATGGGCCATCCAATGGCACCCAATGGCAAGCAAAGGCATTCAATAGAACCCAATAGCACCCAGTGGCACCCAATGGCACCCAATGATACCTGTGGGTCATTCAATGGCACCCAGTGGCACCCAATGGCACCTATGGGTCATCCAATGGGAACCAATGGCACCCAATGGGACCTTTGTGTCACTCAATGGTTCCCAATAACACCCAATGGCGTCTATAAGTCATCCAATGGCACCCAATGGCACCCAAAGGCATAAAATGGCACCCAATGGGGCTCAATGGCACCCAATGGCAGCCAATGGCACCTATGGGTCACCCAATGGGACCCAATGGCACCCAATGGGACCTTTGTGTCACTCAATGGTTCCCAATAGCACCCAATGGCGTCTATAAGTCATCCAAAGGCACCCAATGGCACCCAAAGGCATAAAATGGCACCCAATGGGGCTCAATGGCACCCAATGGCAGCCAATGGCACCTATGGGTCACCCAATGGGACCCAGTGGCACCCAATGATACCTGTGGGTCACCCAGTGGCAACCAGAGGCACCCAATGGCGTCCTATGTGTCGTCCAATGGCATTCAATGGCACCCAATGGCACCCAATGATACCTGTGGGTCATCCAATGGCACCCAGTGGGAACCAATGGCACCTATGGGTCATCCAATGAGAACCAATGGCACCCAATGGCACCTATGGGTCATCCAATGATACCTGTGTGTCATTCAGTGGCATAAAATGGCACCCAATGGGGCTCAATGGCACCCAATGGCACCTATGGATCACCCAATGGGTCCCAGTGGCACCCAATGATACCTGTGGGTCACCCAGTGGGAACCAGAGGCACCCAATGGCGTCCTATGGGTCGTCCAAAGGCACTCAATGGCTCCCAATGGCACCCAATGATACCTGTGGGTCATCCAATGGCACCCAGTGGGAACCAATGGCACCTATGGGTCATCCAATGAGAACCAATGGCACCCAATGGCACCTATGGGTCATCCAATGATACCTGTGTGTCATTCAGTGGCATAAAATGGCACCCAATGGGGCTCAATGGCACCCAATGGCACCTATGGATCACCCAATGGGTCCCAGTGGCACCCAATGATACCTGTGGGTCACCCAGTGGGAACCAGAGGCACCCAATGGCGTCCTATGGGTCGTCCAAAGGCACTCAATGGCTCCCAATGGCACCCAATGATACCTGTGGGTCATCCAATGGCACCCAGTGGGAACCAATGGCACCTATGTGTCATTTAGTGTGAACCAATGGCACCCAATGGCACCTGTGGGTCATCCAATGATACCTGTGTGTCATTCAGTGGCAGCCAATGGCACCCAATGGGGCACAATGGCACCCAATGCCACCTATGGGTCACCCAATGGGACCCAGTGGCACCCAATGATACCTATGGGTCACCCAGTGGCACCCAATGGCAGCTTTGTGTCACCCAGTGGGAACCAATGACACCCAATGGCACCTCTGGATCACCCAGTGGCACCCAAAGGCACCCAATGGCACCCAGTGGCACCCAATGGCAACTTTGTGTCATGCAGTGGCGCCCAATGGCAACCAATAACATCCAATAGCACCCAGTAGCACCCAATGGCACCCAATGGCACCCAATGGCACCTATGGGTCACCCAGTGGCACCCAGTGGCACCTTTGTAGCACCCAGTGGCACCTTTGTGGCACCCAATGGCACCCAATGGCGTCCTATGGGCCATCCAATGGCACCTAATGGCACCCAAAGGCATTCAATAGAACCCAATAGCACCCAGTGGCACCCAATGGCAACCAATGATACCTGTGGGTCATCCAATGGCACCCAGTGGGAACCAATGGCGTCCTATGGGTCATCCAATGGCACCCAATGGCACCCAATGGCACCTATGGGTCATCCAATGATACCTGTGTGTCATTCAGTGGCACCCAATGGCACCCAATGGGGCTCAATGGCACCCAATGCCACCTATGGGTCACCCAATGGGACCCAGTGGCACCCAATAATACCTATGGGTCACCCAGTGGCACCCAATCTCTGGGGTCACTGGGGTCACTGCAGCCCTATAGGTCCTGGGGGTCCTTTGGGGTCCTTTGGGGTCTTTGGGGTCCTTGAGATCCTTGGGGTCCTTGAGGTCTTTTGGGGTCTTTGGGGTCTTCAGGGTCACCGCAGCCCTACAGGTCCTGGTGGTCTTTGGGGTCTTTGGGGTCCTTCAGGTCCTTTGGGGTCTTTGGGGTCACTGCGGGTCCTTGGGGTCACTGCGATGACTGCTGCCCTACAGGTCCTGGGGGTCCTTCAGGTCCTTTGGGGTCTTCGGGGTCCTTTGGGGTCCTTTGGGGTCCTTGGGGTATTTTGGGGTCTTCGGGGTCACAGCAGCCCTAAAGATCCTTGGGGTCCTTCGGGGTCTTCGGGGTCTCTGGGGTCACCGCAGCCCTATAAGTCCTAGGGGTCCTTTGGGGTCCTTTTGGGTCTTTGGGGTCCTTGGGGTCCTGGGGGTCCTTTGGTGTCCTGTGGGGTCACAGTGGTCACTATAAGTCCTGGGGGTCCCTTGGGGTCCTTTGGGGTCTTCGGGGTCTTTGGGGTCACTGCAGCCCTGTAAGCCCTGGGGGTCCTTTGGGGTACTTGGGGACCTTGGGGTCCTTTGGGGTCCTGGGGATCACAGTGGTCCCTATAAGTCCTGGGAGTCCGTTGGGGTCCTTTGGGGCCCTTGGGGTCCTTTGGGGTCCTTTGGGGTCCTTGGGGTCTTTGGGGTCCTGGGGGTCGTTTGGGATCCTTTGGGGTCCTTTGGGGTCCTTGGGGTCCTGTGGGGTCTTTGGGGTCCTTGGGGTCCTTGGGGTCTTTGGGGTCCTGGGGATCCTTTGGGGTCCTTTGGGGTCCTTTGGGGTCCTTGGGGTCCTTTGGGGTCCTGGGGGTCCTGGGGATCACAGTGGTCCCTATAAGTCCTGGGAGTCCTTTGGGGTCCTTTGGGGCCCTTGGGGCCCTTGGGGTCGTTTGGGGTCCTTGGGGTCCTTTAGGGTCCTGGGGGTCACAGTGGTCCCTATAAGTCCTGGGGGTCGTTTGGGCTCCTTTGGGGTCCTGGGGGTCCTTTGGGGTCTTCAAGGTCTCTGGGGTCACCGCAGCCCTATAAATCCTGGGCGTCCTTTGGGGTCCTTCGGGGTCTTTGGGGTCCTGGGGGTCGTTTGGGGTCGTCTGGGGTTGTTTGGGGTCCTTGGGGTCTTTGGGGTCCTTTGGTGTTCTGTGGGGTCACAGTGGTCCCTATAAGTCCTGGGGGTCCTTTGGGGTCCTTTGGGGTCCTGGGGGTCCTTTGGGATCCTGGGGGTCCTTTGGGGTCTTCAGGGTCTTTGGGGTCACCACAGCCCTGTAAGTCCTGGGGGTCCTTTGGGGTCCTTCGGGGTCTTTGGGGTCACAGCAGCCCTATAGGTCCTGGGGGTCCTTTGGGGTCCTTTGGGGTCCTTTGGGGTCCTGGGGGTCCTTTGGGGTCCTGGGGGTCCTTTGGGGTCCTTTGGGGACCTGGGGGTCCTTTGGGGTCCTTTGGGGTCTTTTGGGGTCCTGGGGGTCCTTTGGGATCCTTTGGGGTCCTTTGGGGTCCTTTGGGGTCCTTGGGGTCTTTGGGGTCCTGGGGGTCCTTTGGGATCCTTTGGGGTCCTTTGGGGTCCTTGGGGTCCTGTGGGGTCTTTGGGGTCCTTGGGGTCTTTGGGGTCCTGGGGGTCCTTTGGGGTCCTTTGGGGTCCTTGGGGTCTTTGGGGTCCTGGGGGTGCTTTGGGATCCTTTGGGGTCCTTTGGGGTCCTTGGGGTCCTGTGGGGTCTTTGGGGTCCTTGGGGTCCTTGGGGTCTTTGGGGTCCTGGGGGTCCTTTGGGGTCCTTTGGGGTCCTTTGGGGTCCTTGGGGTCCTTTGGGGTCCTGGGGGTCACAGTGGTCCCTATAAGTCCTGGGGGTCGTTTGGGCTCCTTTGGGGTCCTGGGGGTCCTTTGGGGTCTTCAAGGTCTCTGGGGTCACCGCAGCCCTATAAATCCTGGGGGTCCTTTGGGGTCCTTCGGGGTCTTTGGGGTCCTGGGGGTCGTTTGGGGTCGTCTGGGGTCGTTTGGGGTCCTTGGGGTCTTTGGGGTCCTTTGGTGTTCTGTGGGGTCACAGTGGTCCCTATAAGTCCTGGGGGTCCTTTGGGATCCTTTGGGGTCCTTGGGGTCTTTGGGGTCCTTGGGGTCCTTTGGGGTCCTTTGGGGTCCTTGGGTTCCTTTGGGGTCCTTTGGGGTCTTTTGGGGTCCTGGGGGTCCTTTGGGATCCTTTGGGGTCCTTTGGGATCCTTTGGGGTCCTTTGGGGTCCTTGGGGTCCTGAGGGGTCTTTGGGGTCCTTGGGGTCCTTGGGGTCTTTGGGGTCCTGGGGTCCTTTGGGGTCCTTGGTTCCTTTGGGGTCCTTTGGGGTCCTTTGGGGTCCTTGGGGTCCTTCGGGGTCCTGTGGGGTCCTTTGGGGTCTTTGGGGTCTTTGGGAACCTGGGGGTCCTTCGGGGTCCTTTGGGGTCCTTGGGGTCCTTGGGGTCCTGGGGGTCGTTTGGGGTTGTTTGGGGTCCTTTGGGGTCTTTGGGGTCGCAGCAGCCCTATAGGTCCTGGGGGTCCTTTGGGATCCTTTGGGGTCCTGTGGGGTCTTTGGGGTCCTTGGGGTCTTTGGGGTCCTGGGGGTCCTTTGGGGTCCTTTGGGGTCCTTGGGGTCCTTGGGGTCCTGGGGGTCCTTTGGGATCCTTTGGGGTCCTTTGGGGTCCTTTGGGGTCCTGTGGGGTCTTTGGGGTCCTTGGGGTCCTTGGGGTCTTTGGGGTCCTGGGGGTCCTTTGGGGTCCTTTGGGGTCCTTTGGGGTCCTATGGGGTCCTGGGGGTCCTGGGGATCACAGTGGTCCCTATAAGTCCTGGGGGTCGTTTGGGCTCCTTTGGGGTCCTGGGGGTCCTTTGGGGTCTTCAAGGTCTCTGGGGTCACCGCAGCCCTATAAATCCTGGGGGTCCTTTGGGGTCCTTCGGGGTCTTTGGGGTCCTGGGGGTCGTTTGGGGTCGTCTGGGGTCGTTTGGGGTCGTTTGGGGTCTTTGGGGTCGCAGCAGCCCTATAGGTCCTGGGGGTCCTTTGGGGTCCTTTGGGATCCTTTGGGGTCCTGGGGGTCCTTTGGGGTCCTTTGGGGTCCTGGGGGTCCTTTGGGGTCCTTTGGGGTCCTTTGGGGTCCTGGGGGTCCTTTGGGATCCTTTGGGGTCCTGTGGGGTCCTTGGGGTCCTGTGGGGTCTTTGGGGTCCTTGGGGTCTTTGGGGTCCTGGGGTCCTTTGGGGTCCTTTGGGGTCCTGAGGGTCCTTTAAGGTCCTTTGGGGTCCTTGGGGTCCTTTTGGGTCCTGTGGGGTCCTTGGGGACCTGTGGGGTCCTTGTGGTCCTTTGGGGTCCTGGGGGTCCTTTGGGGTCCTTTGGGGTCTTTGGGGTCCTTGGGGTCCTGGGGGTCTTTGGGGTCCTTGGGGCCCTTTGGGGTCCTGGGGTCCTTTGGGGTCCTGTGGGGTCCTTTGGTGTCCTTTGGGGTCCTTTGGGGTCTTTGGGGTCCTTTGGGGTCCTGGGGGTCCTGTGGGGTCCTTGGGGTCCTGTGGGGTCCTTGTGGTCCTTTGGGGTCCTGAGGGTCCTTTGGGGTCCTGGGGGTCCTGTGGGGTCCTTGGGTCCTGTGGGGTCCTTGTGGTCCTTTGGGGTCCTGGGGGTCCTTTGGGGTCCTTTGGGGTCTTTGGGGTCCTTGGGGTCCTGGGGGTCTTTGGGGTCCTTGGGGCCCTTTGGGGTCCTGGGGTCCTTTGGGGTCCTGGGGGTCCTTAGGGGTCCTTTGGGGTCTTTGGGGTCCTTTGGGGTCCTGGGGGTCCTGTGGGGTCCTTGGGATCCTGGCGGTCCTTTGGGGTCCTTTGGGGTCCTGGGGGTCCTTTGGGGTCCTTTGGGGTCCTTGGGGTCTTTGGGGTCCTGGGGGTCCTTTGGGGTCTTGGGGGTCCTTTGGGGTCCTTTGGGGTCCTGGGGGTCCTTTGGGGTCCTTTGGTGTCCTTTGGGGTCCTTTGGGGTCTTTGGGGTCCTTGGGGTCGCCGCAGCCCTATAGGTCCTGGCCGTCCTTTGGGGTCCTTTGGGGTCCTGGGGGTCGTTTGGGGTTGTTTGGGGTCCTTTGGGGTCTTTGGGGTCGCAGCAGCCCTATAGGTCCTGGGGGTCCTTTGGGGTCCTTTGGGATCCTTTGGGGTCCTGGGGGTCCTTTGGGGTCCAGGGGGTCCTTTGGGATCCTTTGGGGTCTTCAGGGTCCTTTGGGGTCCTTTGGGGTCCTTTGGGGTCCTGGGGGTCCTTTGGGATCCTTTGGGGTCCTTTGGGGTCCTTGGGGTCCTGAGGGGTCTTTGGGGTCCTTGGGGTCTTTGGGGTCCTGGGGTCCTTTGGGGTCCTTTGGGGTCCTTTGGGGTCCTTTGGGGTCCTGTGGGGTCCTTTGGGGTCCTGGGGGTCTTTGGGAACCTGGGGGTCCTTCGGGGTCCTTTGGGGTCCTTGGGGTCCTTGGGGTCCTGGGGGTCTTTGGGGTCCTTGGGGCCCTTTGGGGTCCTGGGGTCCTTTGTGGTCCTGTGGGGTCCTTTGGTGTCCTTTGGGGTTTTTTGGGGTCTTTGGGGTCCTTGGGGTCGCCGCAGCCCTATAGGTCCTGGCGGTCCTTTGGGGTCCTTTGGGGTCCTGGGGGTCGTTTGGGGTTGTTTGGGGTCCTTTGGGGTCTTTGGGGTCGCAGCAGCCCTATAGGTCCTGGGGGTCCTTTGGGATCCTTTGGGGTCCTTGGGGTCCTTGGGGTCCTGGGGGCCTTTGGGGTCCTTGGGGCCCTTTGGGGTCCTGGGGTCCTTTGAGGTCCTGTGGGGTCCTTTGGTGTCCTTTGGGGTCCTTTGGGGTCCTGGGGGTCGTTTGGGGTTGTTTGGGGTTGTTTGGGGTCTTTGGGGTCGCAGCAGCCCTATAGGTCCTGGGGGTCCTTTGGGGTCCTTTGGGATCCTTTGAAGTCCTGGGGGTCCTTTGGGGTCCTGGGGGTCCTTTGGGGTCCTTTGGGGTCCTGGGGGTCCTTGGGGTCCTTTGGGGTCCTTTGGGGTCCTTGGGTTCCTTTGGGGTCCTTTGGGGTCTTTTGGGGTCCTGGGGGTCCTTTGGGATCCTTTGGGGTCCTGTGGGGTCTTTGGGGTCCTTGGGGTCTTTGGGGTCCTGGGGGTCCTTTGGGGTCCTTTGGGGTCCTTGGGGTCCTTGGGGTCCTGGGGGTCCTTTGGGATCCTTTGGGGTCCTTTGGGGTCCTTTGGGGTCCTGTGGGGTCTTTGGGGTCCTTGGGATCCTTGGGGTCTTTGGGGTCCTGGGGGTCCTTTGGGGTCCTTTGGGGTCCTTGGGGTCCTATGGGGTCCTGGGGGTCCTGGGGATCAAAGTGGTCCCTATAAGTCCTGGGGGTCGTTTGGGCTCCTTTGGGGTCCTGGGGGTCCTTTGGGGTCTTCAAGGTCTCTGGGGTCACCGCAGCCCTATAAATCCTGGGGGTCCTTTGGGGTCCTTCGGGGTCTTTGGGGTCCTGGGGGTCGTTTGGGGTCGTCTGGGGTCGTTTGGGGTCCTTTGGGGTCTTTGGGGTCGCAGCAGCCCTATAGGTCCTGGGGGTCCTTTGGGGTCCTTTGGGATCCTTTGGGGTCCTGGGGGTCCTTTGGGGTCCTTTGGGGTCCTGGGGGTCCTTTGGGGTCCTTTGGGGTCCTTTGGGGTCCTGGGGGTCCTTTGGGATCCTTTGGGGTCCTGTGGGGTCCTTGGGGTCCTGTGGGGTCTTTGGGGTCCTTGGGGTCTTTGGGGTCCTGGGGTCCTTTGGGGTCCTTTGGGGTCCTGAGGGTCCTTTAAGGTCCTTTGGGGTCCTTGGGGTCCTTTTGTGTCCTGTGGGGTCCTTGGGGTCCTGTGGGGTCCTTGTGGTCCTTTGGGGTCCTGGGGGTCCTTTGGGGTCCTTTGGGGTCTTTGGGGTCCTTGGGGTCCTGGGGGTCTTTGGGGTCCTTGGGGCCCTTTGGGGTCCTGGGGTCCTTTGGGGTCCTGGGGGTCCTTTGGGGTCCTTTGGGGTCTTTGGGGTCCTTTGTGGTCCTGGGGGTCCTGTGGGGTCCTTGGGATCCTGGCGGTCCTTTGGGGTCCTTTGGGGTCCTGGGGGTCCTTTGGGGTCCTTTGGG
Source organism: Lagopus muta (assembly GCF_023343835.1). Classification (NCBI taxonomy): domain Eukaryota; kingdom Metazoa; phylum Chordata; class Aves; order Galliformes; family Phasianidae; genus Lagopus; species Lagopus muta. The sequence continues at coordinate 77,266 of NW_026040177.1, forward strand.
GTCCTTGGGGTCTTTGGGGTCCTGGGGGTCCTTTGGGGTCTTGGGGGTCCTTTGGGGTCCTTTGGGGTCCTGGGGGTCCTTTGGGGTCCTTTGGTGTCCTTTGGGGTCCTTTGGGGTCTTTGGGGTCCTTGGGGTCGCCGCAGCCCTATAGGTCCTGGCCGTCCTTTGGGGTCCTTTGGGGTCCTGGGGGTCGTTTGGGGTTGTTTGGGGTCCTTTGGGGTCTTTGGGGTCGCAGCAGCCCTATAGGTCCTGGGGGTCCTTTGGGGTCCTTTGGGATCCTTTGGGGTCCTGGGGGTCCTTTGGGGTCCAGGGGGTCCTTTGGGATCCTTTGGGGTCTTCAGGGTCCTTTGGGGTCCTTTGGGGTTATTTGGGGTCCTGGGGGTCCTTTGGGATCCCTTGGGGTCCATGGGGTCTTTGGGGTCCTTGGGGTCCTTTGGGGTCCTTTGGGGTCCTTGGGTTCCTTTGGGGTCTTTTGGGGTCTTTTGGGGTCCTTTGGGATCCTTTGGGGTCCTTTGGGGTCCTTTGAGGTCCTTGGGGTCTTTGGGGTCCTGGGGGTCCTTTGGGATCCTTTGGGGTCCTTTGGGGTCCTTGGGGTCCTGTGGGGTCTTTGGGGTCCTGGGGGTCCTTTGGGGTCCTTTGGGGTCCTTGGGGTCTTTGGGGTCCTGGGGGTCCTTTGGGATCCTTTGGTGTCCTTTGGGGTCCTTGGGGTCCTGTGGGGTCTTTGGGGTCCTTGGGGTCTTTGGGGTCCTGGGGGTCCTTTGGGGTCCTTGGGGTCTTTGGGGTCCTGGGGGTCCTTTGGGATCCTTTGGGGTCCTTTGGGGTCCTTGGGGTCCTGTGGGGTCTTTGGGGTCCTTGGGGTCCTTGGGGTCTTTGGGGTCCTGGGGGTCCTTTGGGGTCCTTTGGGGTCCTTTGGGGTCCTTGGGGTCTTTGGGGTCCTGGGGGTCCTTGGGGTCCTTTGGGGTCCTTTGGGGTCCTTGGGGTCTTTGGGGTCCTGGGGGTCACAGTGGTCCCTATAAGTCCTGGGAGTCCTTTGGGGTCCTTTGGGGCCCTTGGGGTCGTTTGGGGTCCTTGGGGTCCTTGGGGTCCTTTGGGGTCCTGGGGGTCACAGTGGTCCCTATAAGTCCTGGGGGTCGTTTGGGCTCTTTTGGGGTCCTGGGGGTCCTTTGGGGTCTTCAAGGTCTCTGGGGTCACCGCAGCCCTATAAATCCTGGGGGTCCTTTGGGGTCCTTCGGGGTCTTTGGGGTCCTGGGGGTCGTTTGGGGTCGTCTGGGGTCGTTTGGGGTCCTTGGGGTCTTTGGGGTCCTTTGGTGTTCTGTGGGGTCACAGTGGTCCCTATAAGTCCTGGGGGTCCTTTGGGGTCCTTTGGGGTCCTGGGGGTCCTTTGGGATCCTGGGGGTCCTTTGGGGTCTTCAGGGTCTTTGGGGTCACCACAGCCCTGTAAGTCCTGGGGGTCCTTTGGGGTCCTTTGGGGTCTTTGGGGTCACAGCAGCCCTATAGGTCCTGGGGGTCCTGGGGGTCCTTTGGGGTCCTTTTGGGTCTTTGGGGTCCTTTGGGGTCCTGGGGGTCCTGTGGGGTCCTTGGGGTCCTGTGGGGTCCTTGTGGTCCTTTGGGGTCCTGGGGGTCCTTTGGGGTCCTTTGGGGTCCTTGGGGTCCTTGGGGTCCTGGGGGTCTTTGGGGTCCTTGGGGCCCTTTGGGGTCCTGGGGTCCTTTGGGGTCCTGTGGGGTCCTTTGGTGTCCTTTGGGGTCCTTTGGGGTCTTTGGGGTCCTTGGGGTCGCCGCAGCCCTATAGGTCCTGGCCGTCCTTTGGGGTCCTTTGGGGTCCTGGGGGTCGTTTGGGGTTGTTTGGGGTCCTTTGGGGTCTTTGGGGTCGCAGCAGCCCTATAGGTCCTGGGGGTCCTTTGGGGTCCTTTGGGATCCTTTGGGGTCCTGGGGGTCCTTTGGGGTCCTGGGGTCCTGGCGGTCCTGTGGGGTCCTGTGGGGTCCTTTGTGGTCCTGGGGGTCTTTGGGGTCCTTTGGGGTCCTGGGGGTCCTGTGGGGTCCTTGGGGTCCTGGGGTCCTTTGGGGTCCTTTGGGATCCTTTGGGGTCCTGGGGGTCCTTTGGGGTCCTGGGGTCCTTTGGGGTCCTTTGGGGTCCTGTGGGGTCCTTTGGGATCCTTTGGGGTCCTGGGGTCCTTTGGGGTCCTTTGGGGTCATGGGGTCCTTTGTGGTCCTGTGGGGTCCTTTGGTGTCCTTTGGGGTCCTTTGGGGTCTTTGGGGTCCTTGGGGTCGCCGCAGCCCTATAGGTCCTGGCGGTCCTTTGGGGTCTTTGGGGTCGCAGCAGCCCTATAGGTCCTGGGGGTCCTTTGGGGTCCTTTTGGATCCTTTGGGGTCCTGCGGGTCCTTTGGGGTCCTTTGGGGTCCTGGGGGTCCTTTGGGGTCCTTTGGGGTCCTTTGGGGTCCTGGGGGTCCTTTGGGATCCTTTGGGGTCCTTGGGGTCTTTGGTTTCCTTGGGGTCCTTTGGGGTCCTTTGGGGTCCTTGGGTTCCTTTGGGGTCCTTTGGGGTCTTTTGGGGTCCTGGGTGTCCTTTGGGATCCTTTGGGGTCCTTTGGGGTCCTTTGGGGTCCTTGGGGTCTTTGGGGTCCTGGGGGTCCTTTGGGATCCTTTGGGGTCCTTTGGGGTCCTTGGGGTCCTGTGGGGTCTTTGGGGTCCTTGGGGTCTTTGGGGTCCTGGGGGTCCTTTGGGGTCCTTTGGGGTCCTTGGGGTCTTTGGGGTCCTGGGGGTCCTTTGGGATCCTTTGGGGTCCTTTGGGTTCCTTGGGGTCTTGTGGGGTCTTTGGGGTCCTTGGGGTCCTTGGGGTCTTTGGTGTCCTGGGGGTCCTTTGGGGTCCTTTGGGGTCCTTTGAGGTCCTTGGGGTCCTTAGGGGTCCTGGGGGTCCTGGGGATCACAGTGGTCCCTATAAGTCCTGGGAGTCCTTTGGGGTCCTTTGGGGCCCTTGGGGTCGTTTGGGGTCCTTGGGGTCCTTGGGGTCCTTTGGGGTCCTGGGGGTCACAGTGGTCCCTATAAGTCCTGGGGGTCGTTTGGGCTCCTTTGGGGTCCTGGGGGTCCTTTGGGGTCTTCAAGGTCTCTGGGGTCACCGCAGCCCTATAAATCCTGGGGGTCCTTTGGGGTCCTTCGGGGTCTTTGGGGTCCTGGGGGTCGTTTGGGGTCGTCTGGGGTCGTTTGGGGTCCTTGGGGTCTTTGGGGTCCTTTGGTGTTCTGTGGGGTCACAGTGGTCCCTATAAGTCCTGGGGGTCCTTTGGGGTCCTTTGGGGTCCTGGGGGTCCTTTGGGATCCTGGGGGTCCTTTGGGGTCCTTTGGGGTCCTTGGGGCCCTTTGGGGTCCTGGGGTCCTTTGGGGTCCTGTGGGGTCCTGTGGGGTCCTTTGTGGTCCTGGGGGTCTTTGGGGTCCTTTGGGGTCCTGGGGGTCCTGTGGGGTCCTTGGGGTCCTGGCGGTCCTTTGGGGTCCTGTGGGGTCCTGGGGGTCCTTTGGGGTCCTTTGGGGTCCTTGGGGTCGCCGCAGCCCTATAGGTCCTGGCGGTCCTTTGGGGTCCTTTGGGGTCCTGGCGGTCGTTTGGGGTTGTTTGGGGTCCTTTGGGGTCTTTGGGGTCGCAGCAGCCCTATAGGTCCTGGGGATCCTTTGGGGTCCTTTGGGATCCTTTGTGGTCCTGCGGGTCCTTTGGGGTCCTTTGGGGTCCTGGGGGTCCTTTGGGGTCCTTTGGGGTCCTTTGGGGTCCTGGGGGTCCTTTGGGATCCTTTGGGGTCCTTGGGGTCTTTGGGGTCCTTGGGGTCCTTTGGGGTCCTTTGGGGTCCTTGGGTTCCTTTGGGGTCCTTTGGGGTCTTTTGGGGTCCTGGGGGTCCTTTGGGATCCTTTGGGGTCCTTTGGGGTCCTTTGGGGTCCTTGGGGTCTTTGGGGTCCTGGGGGTCCTTTGGGATCTTTTGGGGTCCTTGGGGTCCTTGGGGTCCTGGGGGTCTTTGGGGTCCTTGGGGCCCTTTGGGGTCCTGGGGTCCTTTGGTGTCCTTTGGGGACCTTTGCGGTCTTTGGGGTCCTTTGGGGTCCTGGGGGTCCTGTGGGGTCCTTGGGGTCCTGGCGGTCCTTTGGGGTCCTTTGGGGTCCTTTGGGGTCCTTGGGGTCCTTTGGGGTCCTGGGGGTCCTGGGGATCACAGTGGTCCCTATAAGTCCTGGGAGTCCTTTGGGGTCCTTTGGGGCCCTTGGGGTCGTTTGGGGTCCTTGGGGTCCTTGGGGTCCTTTGGGGTCCTGGGGGTCACAGTGGTCCCTATAAGTCCTGGGGGTCGTTTGGGCTCCTTTGGTGTCCTGGGGGTCCTTTGGGGTCTTCAAGGTCTCTGGGGTCACCGCAGCCCTATAAATCCTGGGGGTCCTTTGGGGTCCTTCGGGGTCTTTGGGGTCCTGGGGGTCGTTTGGGGTCGTCTGGGGTCGTTTGGGGTCCTTGGGGTCTTTGGGGTCCTTTGGTGTTCTGTGGGGTCACAGTGGTCCCTATAAATCCTGGGGGTCCTTTGGGGTCCTTTGGGGTCCTGGGGGTCCTTTGGGATCCTGGGGGTCCTTTGGGGTCTTCAGGGTCTTTGGGGTCACCACAGCCCTGTAAGTCCTGGGGGTCCTTTGGGGTCCTTTGGGGTCTTTGGGGTCACAGCAGCCCTATAGGTCCTGGGGGTCCTGGGGGTCCTTTGGGGTCCTTTTGGGCCCTGGGGGTCCTTTGTGTCTTCAGGGTCTTTGGGGTCACCTCAGCCCTGCAAGCCCTGGGGGTCCTTTGGGGTCCTGGGGGTCCTTTGGGGTCCTTTGGGGTCTTTGGGGTCCTTTGGGGTCCTGGGGGTCCTGTGGGGTCCTTGGGGTCCTGTGGGGTCCTTGTGGTCCTTTGGGGTCCTGGGGGTCCTTTGGGGTCCTTTGGGGTCCTTTGGGGTCTTTGGGGTCACAGCAGCCCTATAGGTCCTGGGGGTCCTGGGGGTCCTTTGGGGTCCTTTTGGGCCCTGGGGGTCCTTTGTGTCTTCAGGGTCTTTGGGGTCACCTCAGCCCTGCAAGCCCTGGGGGTCCTTTGGGGTCTTTGGGGTCCTTTGGGGTCCTGGGGGTCCTGTGGGGTCCTTTGGGTTCCTGGGGGTCCTGTGGGGTCCTTGGGGTCCTGGCGGTCCTTTGGGGTCCTTTGGGGTCCTGGGGGTCCTTTGGGGTCCTTTGGGGTCCTTTGGGGTCCTGGGGGTCCTGTGGGGTCCTTGGGGTCCTGTGGGGTCCTTGTGGTCCTTTGGGGTCCTGGGGGTCCTTTGGGGTCCTTTGGGGTCCTTGGGGTCCTTGGGGTCCTGGGGGTCTTTGGGGTCCTTGGGGCCCTTTGGGGTCCTGGGGTTATTTGGGGTCCTGTGGGGTCCTGTGGGGTCCTTTGTGGTCCTGGGGGTCTTTGGGGTCCTTTGGGGTCCTGGGGGTCCTGTGGGGTCCTTGGGGTCCTGGCGGTCCTTTGGGGTCCTGTGGGGTCTTGGGGGTCTTTGGGGTCCTTGGGGCCCTTTGGGGTCCTGGGATCCTTTGGGGTCCTGTGGGGTCCTTTGGTGTCCTTTGGGGTCCTTTGGGGTCTTTGGGGTCCTTGGGGTCGCCGCAGCCCTATAGGTCCTGGCGGTCCTTTGGGGTCCTTTGGGGTCCTGGCGGTCGTTTGGGGTTGTTTGGGGTCCTTTGGGGTCTTTGGGGTCGCAGCAGCCCTATAGGTCCTGGGGATCCTTTGGGGTCCTTTGGGATCCTTTGTGGTCCTGCGGGTCCTTTGGGGTCCTTTGGGGTCCTGGGGGTCCTTTGGGGTCCTTTGGGGTCCTTTGGGGTCCTGGGGGTCCTTTGGGATCCTTTGGGGTCCTTGGGGTCTTTGGGGTCCTTGGGGTCCTTTGGGGTCCTTTGGGGTCCTTGGGTTCCTTTGGGGTCCTTTGGGGTCTTTTGGGGTCCTGGGGGTCCTTTGGGATCCTTTGGGGTCCTTTGGGGTCCTTTGGGGTCCTTGGGGTCTTTGGGGTCCTGGGGGTCCTTTGGGATCCTTTGGGGTCCTTGGGGTCCTTGGGGTCCTGGGGGTCTTTGGGGTCCTTGGGGCCCTTTGGGGTCCTGGGGTCCTTTGGTGTCCTTTGGGGACCTTTGCGGTCTTTGGGGTCCTTTGGGGTCCTGGGGGTCCTGTGGGGTCCTTGGGGTCCTGGCGGTCCTTTGGGGTCCTTTGGGGTCCTTTGGGGTCCTTGGGGTCCTTTGGGGTCCTGGGGGTCCTGGGGATCACAGTGGTCCCTATAAGTCCTGGGAGTCCTTTGGGGTCCTTTGGGGCCCTTGGGGTCGTTTGGGGTCCTTGGGGTCCTTGGGGTCCTTTGGGGTCCTGGGGGTCACAGTGGTCCCTATAAGTCCTGGGGGTCGTTTGGGCTCCTTTGGGGTCCTGGGGGTCCTTTGGGGTCTTCAAGGTCTCTGGGGTCACCGCAGCCCTATAAATCCTGGGGGTCCTTTGGGGTCCTTCGGGGTCTTTGGGGTCCTGGGGGTCGTTTGGGGTCGTCTGGGGTCGTTTGGGGTCCTTGGGGTCTTTGGGGTCCTTTGGTGTTCTGTGGGGTCACAGTGGTCCCTATAAATCCTGGGGGTCCTTTGGGGTCCTTTGGGGTCCTGGGGGTCCTTTGGGATCCTGGGGGTCCTTTGGGGTCTTCAGGGTCTTTGGGGTCACCACAGCCCTGTAAGTCCTGGGGGTCCTTTGGGGTCCTTTGGGGTCTTTGGGGTCACAGCAGCCCTATAGGTCCTGGGGGTCCTGGGGGTCCTTTGGGGTCCTTTTGGGCCCTGGGGGTCCTTTGTGTCTTCAGGGTCTTTGGGGTCACCTCAGCCCTGCAAGCCCTGGGGGTCCTTTGGGGTCCTGGGGGTCCTTTGGGGTCCTTTGGGGTCTTTGGGGTCCTTTGGGGTCCTGGGGGTCCTGTGGGGTCCTTGGGGTCCTGTGGGGTCCTTGTGGTCCTTTGGGGTCCTGGGGGTCCTTTGGGGTCCTTTGGGGTCTTTGGGGTCACAGCAGCCCTATAGGTCCTGGGGGTCCTGGGGGTCCTTTGGGGTCCTTTTGGGCCCTGGGGGTCCTTTGTGTCTTCAGGGTCTTTGGGGTCACCTCAGCCCTGCAAGCCCTGGGGGTCCTTTGGGGTCTTTGGGGTCCTTTGGGGTCCTGGGGGTCCTGTGGGGTCCTTTGGGTTCCTGGGGGTCCTGTGGGGTCCTTGGGGTCCTGGCGGTCCTTTGGGGTCCTTTGGGGTCCTGGGGGTCCTTTGGGGTCCTTTGGGGTCCTTTGGGGTCCTGGGGGTCCTGTGGGGTCCTTGGGGTCCTGTGGGGTCCTTGTGGTCCTTTGGGGTCCTGGGGGTCCTTTGGGGTCCTTTGGGGTCCTTGGGGTCCTTGGGGTCCTGGGGGTCTTTGGGGTCCTTGGGGCCCTTTGGGGTCCTGGGGTTATTTGGGGTCCTGTGGGGTCCTGTGGGGTCCTTTGTGGTCCTGGGGGTCTTTGGGGTCCTTTGGGGTCCTGGGGGTCCTGTGGGGTCCTTGGGGTCCTGGCGGTCCTTTGGGGTCCTTTGCGTCCTGGGGGTCCTTTGGGGTCCTTTGGGGTCCTTGGGGTCCTTGGGGTCCTGGGGGTCTTTGGGGTCCTTGGGGCCCTTTGGGGTCCTGGGGTCCTTTGGGGGTCCTGTGGGGTCCTTTGGTGTCCTTTGGGGTCTTTTGGGGTCTTTGGGGTCCTTGGGGTCGCCGCAGCCCTATAGGTCCTGGCGGTCCTTTGGGGTCCTTTGGGGTCCTGGGGGTCGTTTGGGGTTGTTTGGGGTCCTTTGGGGTCTTTGGGGTCGCAGCAGCCCTATAGGTCCTGCGGGTCCTTTGGGGTCCTTTGGGGTCCTTTGGGGTCCTGGGGGTCCTTTGGGGTCCTTTGGGGTCCTTTGGGGTTTTGGGGGTCCTTTGGGATCCTTTGGGGTCCTTGGGGTCTTTGGGGTCCTGGGGGTCCTTTGGGATCCTTTGGGGTCCTTTGGGGTCCTTTGGGGTCCTTGGGGTCTTTGGAGTCCTGGGGGTCCTTTGGGATCCTTTGGGGTCCTTTGGGGTCCTTGGGGTCCTGTGGGGTCTTTGGGGTCCTGGGGGTCTTTTGGGTCCTGGGGGTCCTTTGGGGTCCTTTGGGGTCCTTGGGGTCTTTGGGGTCCTGGGGGTCCTTTGGGATCCTTTGGGGTCCTTTGGGGTCCTTGGGGTCCTGTGGGGTCTTTGGGGTCCTTGGGGTCCTTGGGGTCTTTGGGGTCCTGGGGGTCCTTTGGGGTCCTGGGGGTCCTTTGGGGTCCTTCGGGTCCTTTGGGGTCCTGGGGGTCCTGGGGATCACAGTGGTCCCTATAAGTCCTGGGAGTCCTTTGGGGTCCTTTGGGGCCCTTGGGGTCGTTTGGGGTCCTTGGGGTCCTTGGGGTCCTTTGGGGTCCTGGGGGTCACAGTGGTCCCTATATGTCCTGGGGGTCGTTTGGGCTCCTTTGGGGTCCTGGGGGTCCTTTGGGGTCTTCAAGGTCTCTGGGGTCACCGCAGCCCTATAAATCCTGGGGGTCCTTTGGGGTCCTTCGGGGTCTTTGGGGTCCTGGGGGTCGTTTGGGGTCGTCTGGGGTCGTTTGGGGTCCTTGGGGTCTTTGGGGTCCTTTGGTGTTCTGTGGGGTCACAGTGGTCCCTATAAATCCTGGGGGTCCTTTGGGGTCCTTTGGGGTCCTGGGGGTCCTTTGGGATCCTGGGGGTCCTTTGGGGTCTTCAGGGTCTTTGGGGTCACCACAGCCCTGTAAGTCCTGGGGGTCCTTTGGGGTCCTTTGGGGTCTTTGGGGTCACAGCAGCCCTATAGGTCCTGGGGGTCCTGGGGGTCCTTTGGGGTCCTTTTGGGCCCTGGGGGTCCTTTGTGTCTTCAGGGTCTTTGGGGTCACCTCAGCCCTGCAAGCCCTGGGGGTCCTTTGGGGTCCTGGGGGTCCTTTGGGGTCCTTTGGGGTCTTTGGGGTCCTTTGGGGTCCTGGGGGTCCTGTGGGGTCCTTGGGGTCCTGTGGGGTCCTTGTGGTCCTTTGGGGTCCTGGGGGTCCTTTGGGGTCCTTTGGGGTCCTTGGGGTCCTTGGGGTCCTGGGGGTCTTTGGGGTCCTTGGGGCCCTTTGGGGTCCTGGGATCCTTTGGGGTCCTGTGGGGTCCTTTGGTGTCCTTTGGGGTCCTTTGGGGTCTTTGGGGTCCTTGGGGTCGCCGCAGCCCTATAGGTCCTGGCGGTCCTTTGGGGTCCTTTGGGGTCCTGGGGGTCGTTTGGGGTTGTTTGGGGTCCTTTGGGGTCTTTGGGGTCGCAGCAGCCCTATAGGTCCTGGGGGTCCTTTGGGTCCTTTGGATCCTTTGGGGTCCTGGGGGTCCTCTGGGGTCCTGGGGTCCTTTGGGGTCCTTTGGGGTCCTGGGGATCCTTTGGGGTCCTTTGGGGTCCTTTCGGGTCCTGGGGGTCCTTTGGCAACCTTTGGGGTCCTTGGGGTCTTTGGGGTCCTTGGGGTCCTTTGGGGTCCTTTGGGGTCCTTGGGTTCCTTTGGGGTCCTTTGGGGTCTTTTGGGGTCCTGGGGGTCCTTTGGGATCCTTTGGGGTCCTTTGGGATCCTTTGGGGTCCTTTGGGGTCCTTGGGGTCCTGAGGGGTCTTTGGGGTCCTTGGGGTCCTTGGGGTCTTTGGGGTCCTGGGGTCCTTTGGGGTCCTTTGGGGTCCTTTGGGGTCCTTGGGGTCCTTCGGGGTCCTGTGGGTCCTTTGGGGTCTTTGGGGTCTTTGGGAACCTGGGGTCCTTCGGGGTCCTTTGGGGTCCTTGGGGTCCTTGGGGTCCTGGGGGTCGTTTGGGGTTGTTTGGGGTCCTTTGGGTCTTTGGGGTCGCAGCAGCCCTATAGGTCCTGGGGGTCCTTTGGGGTCCTTTGGGATCCTTTGGGGTCCTGGAGGTCCCTTGGGGTCCTGGGGGTCGTTTGGGGTCCTTTGGGGTCCTGGGGGTCCTTGGGGTCCTTTGGGGTCCTTTGGGGTCCTTGGGTTCCTTTGGGGTCCTTTGGGGTCTTTTGGGGTCCTGGGGGTCCTTTGGGATCCTTTGGGGTCCTTTGGGGTCCTTTGGGGTCCTTGGGGTCTTTGGGGTCCTTGGGGTCCTTTGGGGTCCTTTGGGGTCCTTGGGTTCCTTTGGGGTCCTGTGGGGTCTTTTGGGGTCCTGGGGGTCCTTTGGGATCCTTTGGGGTCCTTTGGGGTCCTTTGGGGTCCTTGGGGTCTTTGGGGTCCCTGGTTGTCCTTTGGGGTCCTTTGGGGTCCTTGGGGTCCTGTGGGGTCTTTGGGGTCCTTGGGGTCTTTGGGGTCCTGGGGGTCCTTTGGGGTCCTTTGGGTCCTTGGGGTCCTTGGGGTCCTGGGGGACCTTTGGATCCTTTGGGGTCCTTTGGGGTCCTTTGGGGTCCTGTGGGGTCTTTGGGGTCCTTGGGGTCCTTGGGGTCTTTGGGGTCCTGGGGGTCCTTTGGGGTCCTTTGGGGTCCTTGGGGTCCTTTGGGGTCCTGGGGGTCCTGGGGATCACAGTTGTCCCTATAAGTCCTGGGAGTCCTTTGGGGTCCTTTGGGGCCCTTGGGGTCGTTTGGGGTCCTTGGGGTCCTTGGGGTCCTTTGGGGTCCTTTGGGATCCTTTGAGGTCCTTTGGGGTCCTTGGGGTCCTGAGGGGTCTTTGGGGTCCTTGGGGTCCTTTGGGGGTCCTTTGGGACCTGGGGGTCCTTTGGGGTCCTTGGGTCTTTGGGAACCTGGGGGTCCTTCGGGGTCCTTTGGGGTCCTTGGGGACCTTTGGGGTCCTGGGGTCCTTTGGGGTCCTGGGGGTCCTTTGGGTTCCTTTGAGGTCCTTTGGGGTCCTTGGGGTCCTTTGGGGTCCTGGGGGTCGTTTGGGGTTGTTTGGGGTCCTTTGGGGTCTTTGGGGTCGCAGCAGCCCTACAGGTCCTGCGGGTCCTTTGGGGTCCTTTGGGATCCTTTGGGGTCCTTGGGGTCCTTGGGGTCCTGGGGGCCTTTAAGGTCCTTGGGGCCCTTTGGGGTCCTGGGGTCCTTTGGGGTCCTGTGGGGTCCTTTGGTGTCCTTTGGGGTCCTTTGGGGTCCTGGGGTCGTTTGGGGTTGTTTGGGGTTGTTTGGGGTCTTTGGGTTCGCAGCAGCCCTATAGGTCCTGGGGGTCCTTTGGGGTCCTTTGGGATCCTTTGAAGTCCTGGGGGTTTTTTGGGGTCCTGGGGGTCCTTCGGGGTCCTTTGGGGTCTTGGGGGTCCTTTGGGGTCCTTTGGGGTCTTTGGGGTCCTTTGGGGTCCTGGGGGTCCTGTGGGGTCCTTGGGGTCCTGTGGGGTCCTTGTGGTCCTTTGGGGTCCTGGGGGTCCTTTGGGGTCCTTTGGGGTCCTTGGGGTCCTTGGGGTCCTGGGGGTCTTTGGGGTCCTTGGGTTCCTTTGGGTCCTTTGGGGTCTTTTGGGGTCCTGGGGGTCCTTTGGGATCCTTTGGGGTCCTTTGGGATCCTTTGGGGTCCTTTGGGGTCCTTGGGGTCCTGAGGGGTCTTTGGGGTCCTTGGGGTCCTTGGGGTCTTTGGGGTCCTGGGGGTCCTTTGGGGTCCTTTTGGGTCCTTGGGGTCCTTTGGGGTCCTGGGGGTCCTGGGGATCACAGTTGTCCCTATAAGTCCTGGGAGTCCTTTGGGGTACTTTGGGGCCCTTGGGGTCGTTTGGGGTCCTTGGGGTCCTTGGGGTCCTTTGGGGTCCTTTGGGATCCTTTGGGGTCCTTTGGGGTCCTTGGGGTCCTGAGGGGTCTTTGGGGTCCTTGGGGTCCTTTGGGGTTTTTTGGGGACCCTGGGGGTCCTTTGAGGTCCTTGGGGTCTTTGGGAACCTGGGGGTCCTTCGGGGTCCTTTGGGGTCCTTGGGGTCCTTGGGGTCCTGGGGTTCTTTGAGGTCCTTGGGGACCTTTGGGGTCCTGGGGTCCTTTGGGGTCCTGGGGGTCCTTTGGGGTCCTTTGAGGTCCTTTGGGGTCCTTGGGGTCCTTGGGGTCCTGTTGGTCTTTGGGGTCCTTGGGGCCCTTTGGGGTCCTGGGGTCCTTTGGGGTCCTGTGGGGTCCTTTGGGGTCCTTTGGGATCCTTTGAAGTCCTGGGGGTTTTTTGGGGTCCTGGGGGTCCTTCGGGGTCCTTTGGGGTCCTTGGGGTCCTTGGGGTCCTGGGGGTCTTTGGGGTCCTTGGGGCTCTTTGGGGTCCTGGGGTCCTTTGGGGTCCTGTGGGGTCCTTTGGTGTCCTTTGGGGTCCTTTGGGGTCTTTGGGGTCCTTGGGGTCGCCGCAGCCCTATAGGTCCTGGCGGTCCTTTGTGGTCCTTTGGGGTCCTGGGGGTCGTTTGGGGTTGTTTGGGGTCCTTTGGGGTCTTTGGGGTCGCAGCAGCCCTATAGGTCCTGGGGGTCCTTTGGGGTCCTTTGGGATCCTTTGGCGTCCTGGGGGTCCTTTGGGGTCCTGAGGGTCCTTTAAGGTCCTTTGGGGTCCTTGGGGTCCTTTGGGGTCCTGTGGGGTCCTTTGGGGTCCTTTGGGGTTCTGGGGGTCCATGGGGTCCTTTGGGGTCCTTTGGGTTCCTTGGGTTCCTTTGGGGTCCTTTGGGGTCTTTTGGGGTCCTGGGGGTCCTTTGGGATCCTTTGGGGTCCTTTGGGGTCCTTTGGGGTCCTTGGGGTCTTTGGGGTCCTTGGGGTCCTTTGGGGTCCTTTGGGGTCCTTGGGTTCCTTTGGGGTCCTGTGGGGTCTTTTGGGGTCCTGGGGGTCCTTTGGGATCCTTTGGGGTCCTTTGGGGTCCTTTGGGGTCCTTGGGGTCTTTGGGGTCCTGGTGGTCCTTTGGGGTCCTTTGGGGTCCTTGGGGTCCTGTGGGGTCTTTGGGGTCCTTGGGGTCTTTGGGGTCCTGGGGGTCCTTTGGGGTCCTTTGTGGTCCTTGGGGTCCTCGGGGTCCTGGGGGTCCTTTGGGATCCTTTGGGGTCCTTTGGGGTCCTTGGGGTCCTGTGGGGTCTTTGGGGTCCTTGGGGTCCTTGGGGTCTTTGGGGTCCTGGGGGTCCTTTGGGGTCCTTTGGGGTCCTTTGGGGTCCTTGGGGTCCTTTGGGGTCCTGGGGGTCCTGGGGATCACAGTGGTCCCTATAAGTCCTGGGAGTCCTTTGGGGTCCTTTGGGGCCCTTGGGGTCGTTTGGGGTCCTTGGGGTCCTTGGGGTCCTTTGGGGTCCTGGGGGTCACAGTGGTCCCTATAAGTCCTGGGGGTCGTTTGGGCTCCTTTGGGGTCCTGGGGGTCCTTTGGGGTCTTCAAGGTCTCTGGGGTCACCGCAGCCCTATAAATCCTGGGGGTCCTTTGGGGTCCTTCGGGGTCTTTGGGGTCCTGGGGGTCGTTTGGGGTCGTCTGGGGTCGTTTGGGGTCCTTGGGGTCTTTGGGGTCCTTTGGTGTTCTGTGGGGTCACAGTGGTCCCTATAAGTCCTGGGGGTCCTTTGGGGTCCTTTGGGTCCTGGGGGTCCTTTGGGATCCTGGGGGTCCTTTGGGGTCTTCAGGGTCTTTGGGGTCACCACAGCCCTGTAAGTCCTGGGGGTCCTTTGGGGTCCTTTGGGGTCTTTGGGGTCACAGCAGCCCTATAGGTCCTGGGGGTCCTTTGGGGTCCTTTGGGGTCCTTTTGGGCCCTGGGGGTCCTTTGTGTCTTCAGGGTCTTTGGGGTCACCTCAGCCCTGCAAGCCCTGGGGGTCCTTTGGGGTCCTGGGGGTCCTTTGGGGTCCTTTGGGGTCTTTGGGGTCCTGTGGGGTCCTTGTGGTCCTTTGGGGTCCTGGGGGTCCTTTGGGGTCCTTTGGGGTCCTTGGGGTCCTTGGGGTCCTGGGGGTCTTTGGGGTCCTTGGGGCCCTTTGGGGTCCTGGGGTCCTTTGGGGTCCTGTGGGGTCCTTTGGTGTCCTTTGGGGTCCTTTGGGGTCTTTGGGGTCCTTGGGGTCGCCGCAGCCCTATAGGTCCTGGCGGTCCTTTGGGGTCCT